>NW_025790617.1:0-5425 GCF_021130785.1 Homalodisca vitripennis
ATTTCATATACACATAATGTGCGACTTCGATCACCTAATCCTAATGTGAACTTCCAGTGTATATGTAGCCAAGAACAAACTCAAAACAGCAATCAGCAAATTAACGATTACTCAATGAATCCACACCAAAGTGCATAAGCAGAGATGATATGCTTTACCTGAAAGTGAAGTTGGACATTTTGAACTTGTGAACAGATCGGACTACAGACAAGACCAGACCAGCACAGCTCGGGCTGTATTAGATCTGGAACCAATCTCGCCGATAAATATCTGTTAAATCTATCTTCACCCATCTGGTTGCATAGTATCCTTTGTGTACAAGAAGCTCGCCATTTTATTGTATACGCAAAGGGGCTTAAGTGCGACGTTTTGCGAATTTAGTTTAATTCATAATACCATTTGAGAATTTCAGATTGGAACTCGCAAGTATATAGCTTTATAACATATATGTTTATTTGGGCCTTCGTGAGCTAGCATCGTGAGCTTTGCTTCATGAGTTTGCTTCCGTGAGCTTGCATTGTGAGCTTTACTTCTTTTTGTGATCTTGCCCCCTCGTGAATTTTCTTAGAAAAATTAATTAAAAGGAAATAAGATATGTTTATCTATGCTAAATGGAGTTCTCTTGAAGGAGTTAAACCAGCTTTGACGTGAATTCAAGTTTAAATGAAATATAACAAATTGAATGAATTAGAAGAAAATAAGATAATATAGAATGTCGAATTTGGAGCAAATTAAAGATCAAAATCGGGGTCCTTTACAATCATTGCTAGAACTTGCGACATAGAGTTCAAAGATACATTTGCATAATGCAATTTTTAATACACTTAGTTAAAAAAGAATTAAATGAATTGAATAGTAAAATTTATAATTTTAATTATTACACAATTGATTATTACTGCGCAGAGAGAGACAATAAAAGATAAAATTTTGTTACAATTAACTTTGCTAAGAAAATAAAGATTTTTCATCTAAACCAGGCTTAAGAAATTATAAGCGAAATACAGTAAAATCAGCATTAAAAAAATTAGAAGGGCTACAGTAAAACAATATGTAATAGATTCGGTTATGTTTTGTTATATCTTGATGTTTAGTGATTAGATTTCTCAGAGTCCATTTATGGTGCCCATTAGCGGACACGAATTTACATGTGAATTTTCGGGTTAGCCTCCAAAAGTGCGCCTAGAACCACCATATTTCCATATCTACTTATCCATATTATATACTATAATATAATATAAATTATATAAATCCAATATATATATATATATATATATAATACTCCTTGTCCAAATTATTATTGAAACCTTGTTTCACCAAATTACGGTTGTTTACTAATTCGAGCATTAAATGTTTAAACAAATCGATAACATTTGTTGCTATAGAGTGATTTTAAGATATTTGTATTATTTGTGTTGCTACAATAGATTCATGTAGCCACTAAATCGGCAGAATATCGAGTGGCATAGTCAAAATCTCACAGTGGGTTAATACAACTATTTTACAAAGATTAATACACTTATGATAAAATTAAAGTAATTTTACCCTTTTTAAAATTTTTCTATGGCTATGTTTATTATAAAATGTATCCAACAATACATATAGGTGTATTCATTAATAATGCATGGTCATTCTTAACAAGCACTATTTTCAATGTTCTTTAAAACAAGGTCAAAATCAGTTGTAGTACTTAATATGCCACACATTACATGCACCAAATCTTCATATTACCCGTTATTCAATTGTGACAAATGTATTCTGCTATGTTCTCGTTGATATCGTTATTACACACAAAACCAATCTACAAATGTTTGCCTAACGCCCTCAGGGTAAATTCCACAAAGTGACATGCATAAATTATCTAAAGAAATAATGTTTCACGAAAAAATCTCAGGCAGACAAAAATAAAGTTGTTGGAAATGACCAACTTTTGGTCCATTCTGCTACTATCAAAAGGCTCAAAATTAGAACTTATCTAATCAAGTATAGATCTACAACAAAATTAAGAGATAGCAACACTACACACATCGCCGTCCCCCCACCCCCCCCTACTGGAGTCCAGATAAGGCCAGATAGCCGGGCCATTCTGGAGAGTACTAAATGCGATATAATCCGACTCTTAACTTGTGTAACCTCATTATACTTATTTCTACTATATACGGTAAATGTTACCGTTTAATATACAAAATTTTTTGTTTTTATTATGATGCAACCTTGAAATATTCTTTCGAACTCATAAGAACTTTAAGTAGGTACTGGTGGAAATTTAAAACTGCCCACCATTTTTTTTTCCCCCCCCCCCCCCCCCCTGTAGAAAATATTCAGGTTTTACTTAAATCCAATCCAAATTTTCCCAAATTATTAACTCTATGTATTCTACCAATGAAATTGTTTTGCTACAATAGTATTAAAAAATTACTACTTCCTTAGGCCAAGGCACTTTGCGATTTAACATGGACTCAACTGTCCTCCAAATAACGTGTGTAATAAAATATAAAATAAAATAATAAGTACTTGGAATAACAATTTTGTATGAAATAAAATAAATAGAGGCCTTCTTTCCCTCAAAACTAATGAAAATAAAATTATAAACTTCTTTAAAATAAAATTCTCAAACAAAACTAAAACAGTTCTCAACAGGAAATTTTTCACAAGTTCCTACAGGATATGCGTGACCCCAGCCACTCTGCAGCTCTTAATTTTAACTAGAATCCCTATAATTTCAATTAAATTTTTACTGTTTGACTTTAAGATAAATAACTCCTTTACCAATTTTATAAGATATATATTAGTCCCACACTTCAACAGAATTTTGCATCGTTAATTTCAAATTCTTCAATTCCAATTGTCAAAAATTAATTCACTTTCTTAAATTTTTCAAATTTCAAATATATAGAAAATTTTAATAACTTCAGGGTCAACAGTGCTACTTTAGCTCTCTTTGGTCGTGAAGGTCCTTGGAGTTCGGTATTAAAATAATCATATACCAACGGATCCTACGCCCCGACACTACTTTTAAACTCGCACTAAAGACTTTTCCTCTATCGCTTCCTCAACTCGGAATGGAAGCAGAGCGTGTTTTCTATTGGCCTGCCAACCAGACCTACGGCTTTCCTGTTCCTCGCAGGCCTGTTTGAATCGACTCTCAACGCAGGTTCGCCGCCTAACAAAAGAATTGAGTCCACTGTAGACTATTGCTTTCAGCAATTCACTGCCACCAAGTCAGGTCTTTAGACCAGATTCCAAGCGCCGTTGTGCCTGCCAGCTGTGATTTACAAATATAAATTATCTACTTAATTTTTTATTCACTATCCAACTTAACAAAAAAAAAAAACATTACAATTTCATAAAATTAATATATATATTTATTAAATTTTTATTTTTATTTAATGAGTATATCCATGTAATTCGCTGATGACTATTCTACTCTATTTTTCTCTCGGTCTTGGTGGCAACCTAAATTAGAGTGTTATTTAGGTTGTAGGTTAGGAAAATTAAGTCATTCAATTTTCTCCAAAAGAAAAATTGTAATAATATTAATTGTAATGATTACGCCTGTTCGTTAAAACTAGTTGTAACGAGTAATCCATATCCTTAGGCGTAGGGGTACAATGTACCTGTACCATTATTGGTATCTCAAAAAGTTTGAGTATACAAACATGTTTGCATAGCGTACTTTACGTAAATTGGAATAATAATTAAAAACATATGTTTAAAAATCCAACATTTTAACCTTATAATATTCTTCAAAAAGAATATATAATGCCTGAAAAGACTGTCTTTTAATTAGTACAAGGAGTATTTTTATATTTACATTGAAATATTATATGCTAAGAAAGATTAATTAGACAATAAATAATATTAATATTAACTCGGAAAATGTTTCTTAATCACATTTAAGCTAGTTTTGCAAATGTTGCAAATTTGTCTACTCTTGTTGTTACGTAATTTGGATTTTAAAATATTTTAAGTTACTGGAGGGTTAAGAGCAATGCATTACAAATTAAAACGATGACTAGGCCTATAACAGAACCTGGTACTGGTAATACATATCATTCGATACATTACTGCGAGGGAGGTTGCTATTACAGGAAACTGGATCAGTTATGTTCACTATTAGTTCCTTGCGGTGTTTTAGGGATTGTTAAATTTTAAAAATTTACTAGGCCGTATTTATAATTTATATTTGTGAAGGTTTTTTTACCAAAAGTACGCCCTGCTTTGTGACAAACAATGAGTACAACAAGTGCATTGTCATTCCGGAACGAATACTTGAAACTGATTGTCAAAATATCCGCTACTGAACCGACAATGGTCAGGCGTCCATTTCAATCCCAAGCCCTTAAATACAGACCTAGATTTAACTTAGTACTTATTCTGAGTGCTTTTAGCAAAGCCTAGTCTGTTTTCCTTGTGCTTGTTCGTGAGGGAATTTCATTTAAGTTAATGGTAAGAGGTGCTCACCCGTCTCAGACATGTAGAAGTAGAATATTACGACTATATGTTGACATTGTGTGCTGGTGACATTTCCTTATAGCCTACATCAGGCGCACAGCTGTTTCGACACAACAGAAAGCCTACAATGTATATAAACACATTTTTACCCATTTCACATTACGTTTCCTTTTTAAGTTATAGCGTAGTATGTTTCTCGATTGTAATAACCCTGTATAGTACTGCAAATAACATTCATGACGATCTTTCTAGATTCAGTATTCGTATACTTGTTTAATACTACTCCCAATCTGTCAAGTTCTAGTTATCTAAAATATTTAGAAATCAAAAGACTAATAAGAGGAAAAATATGATTTTGGCAAAGGTAGCTCAAATTTGATCAATAAACCTTATCCGAGTTAATTTTAATATTGTTTATTACCTAATTACTCTGACCTAATATAGTGTTTATGATAAATTACAGCAAGGAAACATTTAGGTAAAATTTCCTAACGCTATTTAAAAATTCGGATCTGGAAATTTTTATATTTCTTCCTTTTCCCCAGGTTTTTAACCTTAATGGTCCATTGTGAACTCTTCATATGCTTTAAAACGCCCCTTTAACACATTTGCAGCAGATGAAACCCCATTCAGCAACATTAATTGTTTTAACGTGATTTATCTTGTGCAGATTATTAAAATATTTAATGCCTGCGTAAAGATTATTTTCTATTCAATTTGAGAATACTACCGTAGAGAGCAACAATTTAAAGCATTTTGAAGGCACCTCTGCACAGGCTTTTTGTGTTTTATGCACATTCATAAGAGAAATAAACAATATTTTCAGTTTTTGTTTATAAATAACCATAAGCATAAAAAATGTGAAGTATCTAACTATAATACGCTGTTTCTAATATTCCCATTTAACACAATTTTTAGTTTGAAATTTTGGGGACTACGTTATATTATAATTAATTCCGATGGCAGTCGTCTG
>NW_025790618.1:0-5392 GCF_021130785.1 Homalodisca vitripennis
TCGGAGTTTGTGGTAACTCATCGACATCAAACTTGCAGCGTGTCCTGGTGCACCAGAAAAAAGCTATTACAGTGCTTTGCAGAACTCAACAACCAAGAGACAGCTGTCGACAGAAATTTAAGTTAGTGGTTTGCCTAAACATCTTAGAGGTCGCCACTTACGGTAGCACTCTACAGCTTACAGAGAGGGTACCGATAGACACAAATATGGACACTCAACTAGGTCTCGAACTTTACTCTACTGACACAATAATTGACCATACTTTGAAGAGAAGCCTTCCTACCTGGGGCCCAAGTACCTCTAGCCCTACCGTTGCCCGAGGCAGCCAAAGTGAGAAGGTGCACACACACATAGAGAAGACGACTCACCACATGGTTTACTGGATTCTACAAAACCATACAAGAGTTCCTGAACTAGCGAACTTCCCCCATTCATCTCTAACAAGAAATTATATATGACCTTTACCATTTTTATTGTTACTATGTTTGATTTTGTATAACTATTTAGATGCCAATTCCTGTACCCTAAGTTCATGAATAAAGTCTTCTGATTTCTTAAAACTGAGGTTGCGTAAGTATTTAAAATATTAATTTCAATTGTAATAATAATTTAGTTTTACTAGTGTATAGAAATTTGACCCTATTCAATGTATACACATATACATAAAAGAGTGGATGATGAATTTTTGAATTTAATTGAATTTCCTGACAGAAAATTCGCTAACCTGCCTTGGGTTCTCCTAGTGGCCAATAAATCCCAAGTAAGAAAAAAAGTGTTATCCTTAATTGCAATTTTGATTAGGGCAGCTTCAAAAAACACCTCTACAATTAAATTGCTGTTTGAAGATCTCTATTTCTTCCTGCCTCAATGTTAGCAACATCCTGGATAAAGATTTGCAACCCCCCACCCCCAGTCTGTTGTTTCTTTCCGGCGGAAATGTGTTATTACGATTGCAGCCAACTAATTTTTGTGAGTAGTACCTTTTATATGGGCTGTGTTCCATGTTCAGTAGCCATTAATATTGTAAGGTTGAGGTCATTCATTAAAAGATTTATTATCTTCAATATTTTTCTTAAACTCTAGAAATGTCTGGTGATAGATGGTGATGGTATTTTCATCTGTTGAGTGTTCCTTATTTTCCTCTCCCTTACGCATTTTTGAGTTGTAGAAGATTTCCGGTTTTGTAACTGGTTTTTTTCCCTTTGATGTAGGGGCTAAAAAATGCTTAGTATTTGACATTTATTTCTTTCATGATTACTTTCTAAGTTGGGGAGTTGAAAAGGGTTTTTTACAGGCATAGAACACTGATGGTAGCTCTGTAAGTTTGTAAATTATCAATTGCCAATCAATTAGTAATAATTTTTAGAAATTGAACTTGTTCTTATTGATATTTTAATGAGGAATTAACAAGCACAGGCAAAGGTAATAAAGGAAAGGCCCAACTTTCCATGATTGGATTTAATGTAACCATCTTCCAGTGGCCTAACTTGGTCAGAACTGAATAACTGAAGGCTTGCATCAGTATTCTGATTCCAATTCTTTTTGCCAAGATAAAGTGGAAATTTAAAACTGACTAGGAATCGAAACATGTTTTGTATTTCATAGACAAATTGAAAAAATGGAGGGAGATAATTTTCCATCCTTCAAAAAAAGTTCATAGACCTTTTTAATAAGTATGGTGAATTTTTTTCATCGATATCCGCAAATCCGTTTGGAATAGAATTCAGGACTTAAATTTACACCCTGTATATATAACAAATTAAATATGGCTGTTTTATTGAAATTTATTTTAATTAAATTAAAATAGTGTATGTGTTAGCAATACAAGCAAGTTATTTGGAACAAAATCCGTTAATCCCTTAACATTTCAAAATCTGAATTCTAAATTTTTTCTAATAGGCCTTATTTTAAATTATTGGTTGCTAGTGTATCTTACATAATAATTAGGATATCAAATTCATGATTCATATAACTGATTCAAATTCTGTTGGCTTTTCTTATTATTAAAAATTTTTATAACCAGTTTGTTAACATTTTTGTATTTCTATTGTTTAGGTTTATGTATTGAAAATAAAACAAATTAGACTTTTTACTTTAGTATAAAAATATAGTGAAAATATAAACAATGTTATAATATATTAACAGAATCAACAAGTAAAACAGGTAATGAAAATGGTATAAAGAGACCATGTAACGTAGAAACTGCACAGTGTTAAAATTAAGAAAAGGAGATACAGACAAACATACAGCTACTGTACTACCTAGGACCATTTATGTGGTGAATGGTTGTTAAATAAACTGTCACATAATAAACATATTTTCCCAATCATTGCACAAAAGACTAGAACACTACAAACACAGATTTAAGGTTGAGGGTTACTCATTTTAATAAAGAGAACAACACAATATTTAATCGCTAATTTATTACTCACTATCGTGGTGATTCATTTACATGCAGACACTATTAAATCCAAACCAGAATAGTTTTATGTATAAGTTATAAGTTCGTTCACAAAAATGTATTAAAAAGTTGATGTAATATTAAAGTCACCGGAATTTTGTCAATTTTGAAAGTTTGGCTGAGTAAAGTAATTAAAGTGACTAAGCTAGCAATTAAAAACTTACAGGAAAAACTAAAAAAAAAAAAAAAAACTATCAGATTCCAAACAGCAACCAAATAATGTGGATTTAGCAGTGTGAATGTGTATAAAACGTTTGTACGGAACAACACCAAGTGCACTACTTAAAAAACCTTAAAAATAGGTAAGAGAGGTGCAAAGGACCTTTGAAAGTCTAAATGCAGAGTGACTCCGCGCTTTCTCTCATTGAAAAAAGCCCCATGAAGACCGTAACAAAAACGTATTTTTCAATGTCACTAGAATCTTTTGCTATCAAATTGTAATACCAAACAAAAAGAATCCATCCCAAAATGAGCGATTTTAGATCTAACCAAAATAAATTCATTACTCGAATTATAAAAATGGCATACGTTTTATAATATAAAATGTTTTTAACTAAATTTTCTATTCTTATTTATGTATAAATAAGCAGGAAATATTATGAGTTTTTCTAATTAGGGATTTTATATACCGTAACATAAATACTTTTTACAATGAATTTCCCATGTTTGTTCTTTGTAACAATAAATCAAAAAACATTTTGACTGTTGGGAAGACATATTTTTTTCCTAAATGACATTCAAAGAATCCGTATGTGAGCAAAACTATATTTTAAAATTGGATAAAAAACAAAAAAATTATAAAGACAAATAAATTATTTTTGCATTAAATTTAAAACAGTAACTTTACTAAAACAGATGCAATCATTGTTACCCTATAATCGAATCAACGCATGTTTGTTTCTGTGTCGTTGGCAGATAAAAATCAGTGTGAGATACAACAAACTCAAAGGCATTCAAATTAAGCGTCCAAAGCCCAAGATAGTTTTTACAGGTTTATATAAACCTGTTTGATTTGAACAATAAACATCAGTGAATGACTTTTTAATTGTTTTTTATAAGGAGAGGCTGATTTTCTTTTAAACCTATATCTTAAAACCCCTCCTCATTGGCAACTGGCCTGTACAAGGATTCTATTACAAAAAGAATAAGGAGGGAAAGGAGTCGATAAACTACAAGGTCAATGGTATTGATTAAAAGTGCAACGTCCACAGACAGGAATTTGAAACTAGCGTTATTTCTGACGTCAGATCCAAAGACAAGATTGTCCTAGATGGTCCTCAAAGGTTTGACCCATAGTGTCATCTGCTTACAGCTAGATGTAACTAAGTGACTGTCCATGTAATAAATAATAGAATCTATGTAAACAAAATAAACACTATTAAGGAACACTACCCATAAACATCTAAAACAGATTATGTTTGCTACAATATAATATAAATTATCCTAGATTTTTGTTCATTCCTGCATTATTTCGTTAAATAACACTTAAAGCTTTTAAGTTTCAATATTATGAATTTCAATTAAAGTAATGTAATTAATTATAACAATTAATAGCATTCATTTTTAAATGAAGTACTGAAATTCAGTTGAAATTTTTATGGACTTTTCGTAAACTTAAGAAGACCATATAATTCCAGTTGAACTTATTTAATATTATTTTTCCTATGTATCTTCTCGACAAGGTAGAGGCCTAATGGCAACGTGTGGCAATCACGGGTGATCCGAACTAACTAACACCCGACATCAGAGCTTGGCGCCTGGAACTGAAATCTTGAGACCATCTTTCCCACCCACGACGCTCGCTCGAAACACCTGAGGACTTTGGCAGATGGCAGTTTGGAGGTTCTTGTAAACCTAGAGAAACAGTTGATATAATATTGTTTAGAAATGAAACCTACACTACAGCCTAGCCTACTATATTAGGGGATGATAAGCATGAGAATACAGACTCATCTTGAGTTTGAGAGTCCATCACGAACAGCCTACATTTAGATGGAAAAGAATCAGCTCTGGAGATATCACTGATTGAAGTAATTGATTCTTAATCTGCCCAAATGCAAGCATTGTAGAGGTCAGTCGGTTTAAAACTCATTTTCAAGCTATTTTTGGGAAATATATGGAGGTCAAAGATACAGAAATATAATTCCATTACAGCATCAAGCGTTTGAATGTACGTTCTTGGTAAGTTTGTTTAGTAAGCTGGGAACACTTGTGAAAACCGCATTAATGCCTCTTATATTTGTAATTAACATATACATGCTCTACCACTCCTCTGAAACCACCAGCGAGATCGTCCAGACCATCATTATTCTCTTGTAACTAGGTAAACTTCTGTAGCCATTCTTGGATATCCTCAAACAAATGAGCCAATACTTTAAATATTTATTCAGAAATTCTTTATCAAGCAAAAACTTAGAGAAAAACAAGGACGAGGAGAACCCAAAACAAATTTTCTAGGACGTTTTTAAAGGAGCTAATAATTTTTGAGATTATACAATCAATTTACACACCTTATGAGTGTACATAAATGTTTTTGAGCCCAGTCATCGCTGGTATGTTTTGATAATGTCTTGTAGGTCACAGTGTGTGTTAGAATGACTTTGCAATAAAAAATAACAAAAAGGACTCACATTTCCTCCCATCGGATTTGCCCCAACACAGACGTTGAGGATCGAAGTCCGGCGGCGCTATGACGTCTGCCAGAGCTACACTTTCCGATTGAGTTTCGCTGCAGAGCTGAAAGGATGGCTTCATCACCAACAACACTGTTGTCTCGGGCCCGACTGCCTATCCCTCCTGTATCGACATTATAGACTGAAAGTATTTATTAACATGCAAACACACTATCCACAGCAAATCTGATGAATTTTAAAAACTATTTCCTGGAAATTTGTCTATGCTACTGGAAGGCACGGGAGTACCAAGCAATCA
>NW_025790619.1:0-4697 GCF_021130785.1 Homalodisca vitripennis
TACTTTAGTTTTATTTCAAGGTAATTGTTTCATTGAATAGGTCTCACAAGGAAACTAAAAGTTACTGTACGTAAGTACCAACTTGGAAACTTTGAAAACTATGACTACTGCTCATTATAGAATATAATGAAACAGTGCATGGAAAAACACACAAAACCATTAAAGTCTGGAAATGATCTTATAAGAACCTAGTAGTTTTAAATGTGATTCCACATTACAGATTTTCTCTTTTCAAAATAAAATAAATATCATTTTAACCAAATTAAATTTCTTGACTTAATATTCTACAAAAATAGTTTTTAAAATGTACTTTTTGAGTTAAAATGTTTATATTGCATATAATATAATGAGGCCGAATATGAAAATTAAGAAATAAAACAAACCAATAAGTATCAAGAACTTAACAAATATTCACACTAAAGCTGAATTTACTTTTAGAAAAAAGTAGGTAGAATATTATAACAACAGATGGTCTTTGCCATTATACGAGTACCTGGCTGGAAGGGTGAAGAAAAATGGTTTGTAAAATGAAAATGAATAAAGAAGGTAAGTAAGCAGTGGAAGAGGAGAAGTGGGGGCAAAGGTTAATAGTTTAAATTTTTTCGCCTATATCTCAGTAGGAGTTGTTCTTACCGAAAATTTGTACGTATGCAAAATTAAAAAGCTGATAACATTTCCTTCATGTTTCATTCTTCGTGTTCTTGATACCAGTTACCGTTAATAACGTATTAAAAAGTTCTCGTACGTTAGTAATTAAAAACAGCCTTCGTGGTGACAAATGTTTCACCAAACTTCTGTCCCACGAACTCAAGCCTTTATTCTACAGAAAGTTTGTCAGAAAGGAAATTGTACAGAATACAATTGGTTTTAACACGAGTTTTTTTTAAATTTTTTATAATTGTATATAAATGTAATCGTAAGTTGTTTCTGCAATGAGCAGATTTGGTAGGTACTAAGCAAAAACTCATTTCTGTACACGTTCTACTCCTTGTTCATAATAGAACTTAAACTTCAGTCGTTATTAGTAGGTGATAGTGTTGATTAATTTGATATCAGGGTGGGGTTGAGAAATCAGACAAAACTGAAATTAAGTGTAGTTTTTAAGTAAAAAGTATTGTTATTTAAAATCAAGTGAAATATTTATGATGACTGTTTGTAAATATCTATGTATAGAGTAGTCACTAAGGTTGTACTTTTGGACAACAGCGGTCTGCTTCTGGATGTCTTGTGTATGCCATTTAGTCTGCTGATTGCGCTAACCAACAATATTGATGAAACCGGCGATGGCAGTGAATCTTTTTGTCACCAAGAACTGAAAAATTTTGGAAGAAGCTCCGTTTAAGGTACTCAAATTTATCTTATAAATATCTGGACTCATTTAATTGGTCAGCTTGGTACGCCCATTTCGATTAATCTTTTGGCTGTTCAAACTTTAAAACAATCCCCACCTCCGTTATTTATGAAGGTAGAGAAAAATGTTCAGGAATGCTTGTAACATTTCTTAAACTTGTGTTGTAAACGTTGTTTTGCGTATAAAACGGGTCTCGAGATATTGAGTATATGTAAAGCCCATGCTAATAGATCATAATATTTCAGTTGTGACATAATCCACGTTCATGGAGCAATCAATAACAGCCTAACACTACCGTCAACATGGGCCATCCCTTGCAGATGAAAGTAGAATATCGAAGGGGGGGGGCAAGGACGTAATCGCTTTCACTTTAAATCCGAAACTTTGAAACAAACAAAACTGTTTAGTTTTATAAATATAGTACTTGAATAGTTTGCTCAGTATATACTCGTATTTAAATATACCAACGCAATATTATTCCTAATTTATGAAACACGAATCCTGTTACAAAATCAACTTTAAAATTCATTTTTGTGTAATACAATTTGACAAATCTATGCTTGATTGTCCCCGGTTTCAACCCTCAATGTTTTCATTGCAGTTAAAAGTGCTCTAAATAAAAAAAATTTTAAATTTGTTTCTTATGCTTTGTTATTGTGTTTGTGTGTCTGTGTATGTGTAACAATTGTGTTCCATGAGTTTTTCTCGTTGTAAATAATGACCTTTATGGAATTTAACGAACAGGTGAGATATCAAGTTTAAATTGAACTAAAATAGGAGACAACCACGTGGTATAATTTTCCGTATACCAGTTTGTAAAACAATGTATATGACAAAACATATACCATTTCCTTACGTACAAAGTGTCATAGTATTCCACCTGTTATCACATCACACTTTATTTTCCAATACATTTTTCTGAAATTAATTGAACCACCTCTCTTATACAAAAATAAGTAAAACAGTAACATAGCCCATAAGGTTTATATAATTTGAAATAACTTTACGAAATTAAATTTCTTAATTTAATATTCTAAAAATATAATTTATAATTTAAAATTTTACTTTTTATGTTAAAACAGTTTATTTTGGATATAATATAATGAAGCCGAATATGAAAATTAAGAAGTCAAACAAACCAATAAGCTGTAAAGATAAAAAAGAACTTAACTATTATTTAACAATAAAGCTCAGTTTACTTTTAGAAAAAAAGTAGGTAGAATATTATAACAACAGATGGTCTTTGCCATTATACGATTACGGCTCAGGGAAGGGTCAAGAGAATGATTTATGGAAAGAAAATGAATAAAGAAGGTAAGTAGGAGAAGAGGAGAAGTTGAAGCAAAAGGTTATTATTATTTTTTTTTATTTTTTTTTTTTTTTTTATATAGCTCAGTGGGAGTTGGTCCTATTGAAAATGTATATGTTTATAAAATTAAAGATGATAAAATAATCCTTCATATTTTTGTCATTATTTTTTTTATATTTGTTACCGTTGATGACATATTATAAGCTCTAGTAAATTATTAATTAAAAATAACCCTTCACGGCAACTAATTATCGTGAAACTTCAGTCTCTAGTATTAATGTATGAAGTCTCTATGAAGATGATATAAATATTATTTATTTTCATGATGGGGAAGAGTGTTAAGCTAGAATAATATAAAACTAAAGACACAATATAGTTCCAAAATGTTAACACTTTCGATATCCTTCATTTTGACTTTCACCGAAACTATTTACTTCCTAGAAAGAGTTACACTGTAGATTTCGAGAACCCTCAGTTGCGTGCTTGAACAGAGCTCATTGGCTCTCGCCTCCTGGAGAGCCAACACTACATTTCACAATCTCACATTTTTATACAGTTTTATAATTATTTCTACACGATTGTTTGCAGTTTGATTGTTTTAAATCGTTGTGAAATCAGTGAACAATAGTTAATTTTTGTTTTAGGAAGTAAATGCAAAAGATATTGAACGATTTAACACCGAAAATGACTTCTACATACACGATGCAAGATGAGCCAGAAAGAAGCCAGGACATCTCTCATGTCTACAACTCCTTTCATCAAAGTCAAGATGTATGCTCCATTAATATAACAGAATCCTCTACAATTCTCGAAGAAAGTGCCAAATTCAACTTGAATTCTGTCAAATCTCACATATCCCCCAGGGCCATAGGTCTCGACACAAGTGTCAGTGAGAAAGACGATTCACAACAATGTGAAGGAGTAGTTTGGTTGCTTTGTTTATTTTTACTCGCACCTGTGAATATCCTTATATTATATACGGTTTTCATTTTTAATTTTTCGAATAACTTTAGTTATATTTCACAGTCATTGTTACAGTAAAAATAGCTCTCGCCGGAAACTAAAAGTTCTTATTGTACCAACTTCGACATTAAAAAAACATATAGTTACTGCTCGTATTAGTTTATAATATGGTGCGTTAGAGACAAACAGACACAAAACCATTACAATCTAAAAAATAATTTTAAGATTTCTCTTTTCAGAATAAAATGATATTACTTATATGAAATATCTTAACTTAATATTTTATAGATTATTACTTTACAATGAAACAGAGTATGAGAAAGAAAACTACCTAAGAATTTTATAATAACAAAATGGTTCATGCTATTATAAAAGTACCAGGGTTTAACGAAGGCCGAAAATATGTGGTTCATAGAAAAAAATGAATAAACAAGGTAAGTAAAGGAAGAGGAAATTTAGCGGTAAAGGCCATTTTTTTAAATGTTTCATCTTTATGTAAGTAGGAATTTGGTCCTACTGAAAATTTATAAGTATAACAACATTAGCTAATAAAATGTCCTACATATTTATGCCACAGTGTTGTTGATATCTGTTACCGTTATTGACATATTATAAGCTGTCGTAAGTCAATAATTAAAAAATAACCTTCGCGGCGACACGTTTTTCGCCTTCTGACTCCATTGCCTCAACCCCTCATTCCACAGAAAATGTGACAAAAAGGAAGTTATACAAAATTAAATTTCGTTATTACTAGTGTTTGTTTTATATTGTTATACGAATTTAATGGAAAGTTAGAGCAAATGTTGGAGTGAGCGAATTAGGTAGTAACCAGCATTTTATAAGAACAGTTGATTAGCGGAGAAGGAACGACTTTTAAGACACCCGTTAATAATGCCTTGGTCTTTGTTGGTTAGCGCAATCAGGGAACTAAATGGCATGCCCAAGAGAGCCAGAAGCAGGTTCCACCTGTCCAAAACTACAACAAATTCAATTTAACTTAAACTTTAGGGGTTTTATAAAACAATAAAACTTTAATTGACCTCTAAAGTTAATACAGAACATTAGATACCTAAA
>NW_025790620.1:0-5793 GCF_021130785.1 Homalodisca vitripennis
GCATTTTTTCTCCTAGAAAACATCATGTTTTATACGAATTTGCTTGTTTTGTAACAAATACAAGAACAAAAAATATATCGTCCAGCACTGCTCAACAAAATACGATTTGACAATATATTGTCCACTGGACCAAAAAGAGTAACTATTCAGTGTAAAGGCATTTTTTCTCCCTAAACATTTTATTGTGTGAATAAGTCCCTTTTTTGAGCTTAGAAATTCATATCCTATCCTATACTCATAATATTATAATACAAAAGTGCCTTTGTTTGTTTTTTTTTTGTTTTTGCTTTCACGCATACAGTATTCAACCGATTATACTGAAATTTTACAATAGACAATAGAACAATATAACAAAAACTACAAACACTTTATATAACAAAACAACAAGAATTGCAATGGCGTCAAGTTGTACAAAGTTGGTTACTTTATCTGCCATCTCTGTTTCTCTCCTTTCCATTTCATGAACTCATCCATGGAGTAGAATGGTCGGACATTGGACACTCTTAGGTTCCCTGATATGAATTGTAAGCCTATTCTTAATTAAAAAAATCCCACTGTGATTGTGGCAACAAGGCATACTCACCAATGAGAGCCAGAAATAAAATTCATCTTTGAACCATTCAGTGACTCAATACGAAGTGCAAATGCCTAATGAAATTTGTGTGAAACCACGAGTAACTGCCAGTAATATTATTTTTGCAACATTATTATCTTAACACAATGTAATTCAACTGGTTCTATGTAAATAACATTGTACTTCAGTGACAAAAACTGTCCATAATTGATCTTAATTTAAACCACTAATTTTACAATTTGTGGTTTTACATTTATAGTGTGAAAGTGTGCGCATAGAGTAAGTTTGATAGTTAAACGAACACCACACCTTTTTCAATCTTTTTCTCTGCAACCCCGCTTCTTACCACAAGAG
This sequence comes from Homalodisca vitripennis, assembly GCF_021130785.1. Classification (NCBI taxonomy): domain Eukaryota; kingdom Metazoa; phylum Arthropoda; class Insecta; order Hemiptera; family Cicadellidae; genus Homalodisca; species Homalodisca vitripennis. The sequence continues at coordinate 929 of NW_025790620.1, forward strand.
TTATGAAAATATCCAGATAAGAAAATTTAACTTTTTAGTAGAAATATACTTTTAACTCTACATTTTTTTAAGCAAATATTAAGTGGTGAGATATAAAAGGACAAAGTTACTATCTAACTTTTTACTATAAAATTTTAGACTGTTGATAAAATCCCATCTTAGTTGTCCTTTTGACAGATGTAGTGCCCCCTTTTCCTCAGACCCTTGGTTTTTAGTATAATATTCTTGATTGGTGAAAAAAGGTAAAATCAAACTATGAAACAAAAAATACTAAGACCCGGAACTAAATGACATTTGGCCATAAATATCACACTTTCATTGACAGATTTTCTTGATTGTGGAAAAAAAGTGAAAACATCAACATGTTGGTAAAAAACGTAATTCACTGTCAAATCAGAAGTGTTTCCACACAGTGGCCAAAGATCTCTACGAAATTGTGTGTAGAAGTGCCGGCAACAGTGTTTTGGCTAGAATATGTAATATAGTGTTGAATGTGGAATATATTTTTTTTTTCATATCCTCCGGTATCAAAGATTTTGTAATAGAAGACATTTCAAAATGGATCAGTGGAAGTAAGTAATAAAGGGGGCCCAAAAATAAACACAGATGGTGCTCTAGCCAGTCCTAATTTATTTGAACATTTAAAGAACATAAAACAATGAATTTGCAATTAATAAAGTACTGGCTGGCTCTTGGCCCATTAGTACCTCTATTGAGTTTTAATTTGGCAGCAATCAATTACATACAAGAGGATAAATAATACAACATCGTTTTGGACAATATAGTGCATAACAGGTTAAAGTATAAGTGATTTGATATTCTTCTCTTCTTCAATATTACTATTTTGGGCTTTGATTATTATGCATTCTTGGACTTAAAGACAAAACCAAAATTATCCATGCCATATTTGCTTTTTCTTCACTTTAATGTTTTTTTTTGAAAATGAATGATCATGCCCTTGACATTAACGCACTTCTTGATATCATTAGATTTGTAATGTTAAATTGTCTAATTACAAAAACAAATATTAACTGTATTATTTGATCATAATGTTTAATTTTATGAATATAGGTGTTTTAAAAAATAAAGTTTGTAAACAAAATAAAACTGTTTTTTCTGTAATTATTTTCTTTGGGTAATACGGAGTATATACTGAAACTCTCAACTTATTAACATCACCAGGATGTTCTCAAATTAAACTCTGTATAAGTGAAAAAAAATAAAATAGTGCCCCTATTAGGGTAATTATTTGTGGGTTTTTTCAAAGTTCAAATATGATATTTATGATTGGGGCTATTGGTCCAAGAAAAAAAAAAAAAGAAAAAAATTTGGTAGAGAGTTTTGGGAACACTCTGTAATATCAAATACATAATATCATGTTTGGTTTGATGCTAATTGATAGATTTATGAAGTACAAATACATATCTTTTCCATATAAGCATTCTTACCATAATTACTTATTTTACCATACACACTGATTTCACACTTGAGAAAGCCAAGAGTTTTTAACAAGTCTAATGACTCAAGATATTAAGAACTTAAATAACTGTACTTTTATGGTCAAACTGAAGATACTATGACTAAGATCTTATATTAACAAAAATATTTTGAGTGGGGCAAAACCTGAACATGACTTGCACCAAACTGATGCACCACGACTCGCTTGTGACAATTCCAACTCAAATGATCCCGATATTTAAGTTTACAAGTGCAATATTTCAGTAAAACACAAGTCTGTTTTTTCATGTACATATTTTTATGAGTAAAATTTCTACGAAACATTATAGAATAACAGTTGCATTTATAATGTACGCTATTTAAAGTTACGTACTGTCAATGTTGCCTGTAGGTCAGAATGATAACAAGTCAGTACATAGACTGTTCGTGTGTATGTGAAGGTTAAGCTTTGCACCACTCAACACAGTATATAAACCTTTGTTGGGCTTACATTCAGTGTGACAATTAAATCATTTACTATACTTTTGAGTCCGTTTTATTAAGTAACACTTTTTGAATATCCAACATTCTGAGTTTACACTTTTATGAAATTGACCAAACTTTAAATTTGTTTAAGATACTCCTCATAACCTGTGATAATCATGCGTATTTTTGTTAATTCTATACACAAGTGGTTTCCTGAAAAAATAATTTAAAAAAATTGTATAATTATAAAGTTGTTGAGTGTAATACCTAAAAGTTCAGAGCCTTCTTTGAGTTGTGAATAAAACAAGCAATTGATTTAGATTTATTGCAATATCCCAGAAACCTTTTGTTAGTTTTGTGCTCCAAAAGTGATTAATTAATCTATGACCTCTGTTGCATCCTATAGATCCTATCCAAGGGAATACATAGGTTCTAATACAACTTTGATCTCATCACACCAACCAATGGTGTCACACATTGAAACCTCCCGGAGCACTTCTGCTCCGGAGACAGAATGAGTGACATATTACTCAGAGAGTAGTTAATATACCTTAGTAAGAATTCCTGGGTTTGATTCTCGTAATTTCTGTCTATACATTCAAGCTTCTCCAAAAGTTTCAAGCGTGTTTGTCCAGGCACTTCTTGGAACCCAGTGGGCGTTTCCCCCAGAATCCCTCTGATGAGAGGAGCTAGAAGACCTCATAGTCTACACGACAGGAGAGCATCGGTGCCCAGCACACGGGGATTAATTAAGTTCCCTGAAGGAGAATCTGGCGGTAACAATACAACTTCAGCAGGTTTGGGTAGGAAAACATGATGAAGCGACTAAACAGATAATTTGAGGCCGCCACCTGTTCCAGAGAACTGTTACCTGTACTGGACGATCTGATGAGTCCCACTTAATTCAGCACGCCCATGGACTTGAAGAAAACTCAAAACCTCGCCCAATCTTACTTTTTCCTTCACTTCATAATATGCATCTCAATCTTACAGCTCTTTGTATAACAACTGGTGTGAATGCATAAACCTACTAACAATAGAGAATCTACAATTATAATTAAAATGTACTTTGTGGATAGAAAAGCATCTAGCTTTTTTCCAATAGAACCAAACAAACTTTAATTGATTTTGAAATTCTTCAAGTTGAATAAATAAATTAGTATTGGTCAGAAAAACAAGGGATAAGCTAAGATATTAGGTTATCATGAAAATGTTAAAAGAAATTTTTACAGCTTTTTAAAGTAATAATCATTTAAGTTTTAAGTTTTTTCAAATTAAAACTACTTGACATAAAAATTTAAAACTACATATAAAATGGAGCCTGATAAATACGTTTTTTATTTCAACAAATAATGGAAAGTACATTTGTGAATAAAAAGGGCAGACTTAAGTGGAAGATAGGGAGCACTTATTAAAGGTTTCATGTGAAATAAAACATAGACCATTTGGACATAAATTTGACACAGATACTCGAGAAAATTGCTGATCTATTCAACCTATGTAGACTACTGTGGACCATTCAACATAAAGATGTCCATACATAAAAAGCTGATTGACCTGGCTCAATTTCCCTGAAAGGAAACTTTTTAAAACTGTATCATGGAGCTGTAATTATAAAACTAAGTTCTGTCTATCAAGCTTGTATTAAAACTCATTTACCCCATTCACTTTAATGAATAAATTATATGTCCAGTAAAAAAAAAACAATTACAAACAAACCAATAAAATAACATCCCTGCATATAGCTGAATAATGATATGGCATAGAGATATAGTATAGTGAAGCTAGTCACAAACCCGTTTTCCGGAGAGAAGATGAATTTCAGGGTCAGCTGAAATTTTTGATATGCTGTCTTCTCCCGTTTCCCTTGAGGGTCTCTTTCGGTTGTGAGTCCCGGGCTAATCTGGCTGGCGGTAGATGATTTGCGTTTATTAATGCGCATCTTACCTGCACAGGTAAAAATACCCTGGTGAGCGCTTGGCGTCGGCAAATGGACAACATGGGGCTTCAGTCTAAAGTAAAGTCACATGTTTGTTGGATATTTATTGGGGATATTATTTTGAATTAATTTTAATTAATATTTTATATAATATATAATTTATTGCTTAAAGTCACATGATAGTTCTTTACATCATTTATAAATTATATTTAATTTTAATATCTTACATTTTATTATTATTCTCCGCTATTTTTCAGTTATATTGAAAATCCATCTGTTACATATTGTGAATATATATTTTGCAAATTTTTTTTATTTTAAAAGAAGACGTTATCATAAGAACATGAAGAGAATCAGTCCAAGGATAAATTTACAGAAACGCAGTTGGTGGAGGGCATCTAAATCTCAAAGGGACATCTCCAAACTGTAACATATTTTCATATCGACAGGACCAAAAAGTAAGAGTTCTTTGGGGAACAACCTGTTCAAACCGCCAAGGTGGCATAGCCTTAGGCATCAGGCAAAGATGCTCCAATCATTTAAGTTACTAGCTCCCGTTAAGTGGAAATTGTAAATGAGACATACATGTGTTAGACAAGATTGCCCAATAAGCTGTGAAAACTGAAACTGATTCATGCTTGATCAAATCGAAACTTTGAGCAAAATCAGTGACAAAAACACACAATTTTTTTGTGCCTCTTATTCATACTAATTTGGACTTATAGTCTTCCTCCGCCACTACCATCAAACTTACTCTTTCCACAACAATAAGTCACTTTTTATGCAATGACAGACATGGAAACAAGGCAGAAAATGGATCATTTCCAGCATGAAAAATACTCATACTCATTCAATTTACTGACACCTTTGGTAGGTTAGTAGAAACAATCTAACTCTGCACATCTTCAGTTCAGCTCATAATCCAAGCTTCCGGTCTACTAAAGTGCACAAGGCGTGACGCACCCTTAGTCATGATTCTGTTCAGTAGCCAAGATATGAGGTC
>NW_025790621.1:0-5227 GCF_021130785.1 Homalodisca vitripennis
GGACGAGCAGAGAATCACGAGGCGGAACGCAGGGCGACGCGACGGCCCGAAGACCGAACGCCACACCGGGACGCCGCAACCGCCGATCGACTCCCCAGGCCGGCCCCCCACGTTAAGCTTCCCGCCCAAGCCCGAACCCCCCGCCCCTCAGGGCCAACCCTTTGTTCCGAAGTTACGGATAAGTTGCCGACTTCCCTTACCTACATTATTCTATCGACTAGAGGCTCTTAACCTTAGAGACCTGTGCATTTTATGGGTACGACCCGGGTGCGAACTTTCCGGTACCCCCCTCCCGGATTTTCAAGGTCCGGGGGGAAGATCCGGACACCGCCGCAACTGCGGTGCTCTTCGTGTTCCAAACCCTATTCCCTGCTAAAGGATCCCAGGGAACTGAACGCTTATAGAAAAAAAGAAACCTATTTAACAAAAACCTAAAAAATCTATTTTGTGTTAGTTTTATTGTGACACTATGTTAGTTTTTTTGGTTGGGGTAATTATCTTTACTAGTCACAATTTTAATTACTATTTTAAGCCAATCCAATGTCATAGAGTTTAAATAGAGACAATAAATAACATAATTTAAATACAAAAAAAATTTATTTAGATTTTAAAAACGGTTTACATCGTATACTGGACTCTGCTGACAAGTTGAAATAACTTAGCAAAACCCAGCAATGAATCAATTATATTTTCAATAAATAAAAAATTTAAAAAATAAAAATTCTTCTATTAAGGTTTTCAAAGCGATAAGATAAGGCGATAAGGCTAGGTTAGCTGAAAAAACTTTAACCAGACTCAATGGATCTCCAGATACCGAAGAAAAAACTCATCGTTCATCGTTTGAAATAGTTTCATATTGGAGAAGAGTGCTTAAAAACAAACTATAAACATTGGTCCAGTTTTCACTATGGCGTGTAACCGTTGGCAGAGTTAGACGCTATATAATGAAATACTTAAACAAATCCAGTACATTATGTTGACCCAATACATGATAGCTTTAGGTAATTTTGTGTTTAATATCGGATTATTGTACATTCTTCCCATTGTAGCTGCACGGAACCCCCGGAGCCCAACCACTTTAGCTCCAAAAGCAATGCACAAAGTATCCATCAATTACTTATCAAGCTTCAACATTTGGTTTTAGGTCAAATAAATAAGAAATATATCAATTATAGCAATATCATGCTTAGTTTATCGTTTTTCTGTTTGTGTTTTAGAACAAACATTATGTCTTTAAATTCAATACAGGTTTAAAGTTATATATTTCAAAAATATTTGGCCAATTAAGTCCTGTTGGTATAAACAAGTTTCAAAAAAATAACCCAGGCTTCAAAACTTCAGGCCATATAAAATTGTAAAGTGAAATAGCTTAAAACTAATAGATTTATTGAAATATAATATAGCTGCTCACAAAAGGCTTAAATAGACACTTTGTCGGACAGCATTGTTTCCACAATTTAGTATTTATGGCATAAATAAAATAGTGTTTGTGAAAATGTAGCGAAATCCTGCATTCCTAAGATAATCCATATTAATATTTGAGTTGTTACGTAACATCCCTCTTCTATTCAAGCTCAGCTAGAAGCTTCTCCGCCATCATAAATGCTTGTACAGGTTTATGTATCATCGAAAATAGTTGAAAAAATCGTGACCGTTATCTGAAAAACTTAAATAAACAGATATCATAGTCCTTGACGTTATCGATTTAACAAATCGAACCTGTTAAAGGATGATGTTAATCCTTCATCTGGTATATTTTTGTATGCAAAATATAAGAAATCTCTAATGAATTGCTAAAGAAGTGTTATTTTGTAATTGAAAGAATTGTATAATTGTATTGTAAATAGGGAAATATAAAGGGTTAGTTTACAACCAGAACCCAAATTTTCCAAAAAGAATTCTATATTGATGTTTTTTTATAATTTACCAAATTTTTTGAACCCAAAATATTAAAAAAAAAAAAAAACAAACAACACCATTATATGACATTTTTAAAATGTAACTAAATCGTCTTTAATGCGATACTGTTAGTGGGGATTTTTGTTTTCCTGGGCGCCAATTGTTAAAAAAAAAAAACTTTAACTCTGTCCTTTTATTTCTTCTTTGATCATTCCGTGGTGATACCTTTACAATAAAGAAAGAAACTAACGAAGGGCCGGTCACTTAAAGCCCAGGGTTGTGTTTCAATTTAAAAAAAGGCAGGGGGCGGGGAGGGGGGGGGGGGGAAAAAACCTTTAAGTACCTAATCAATGAAGGAGAATTCGTTTGTCCTTGTTTCCTAATAATTGTACTTTTTAGCTTAGGATAATATAATCATTTTAGTTCTGTAAATAATAGAAGAGATTTTCTTTGGTTTGTTCAGATAGTTGAGTTTTGATAATATGGTTTTTGGATTTGGAACAAAGTGTTCATTATTATAATATATAAAAAAACATTAGGCCCAATATACTCGAAAAATGTATTAGGGCTACAGTACTAAACAAAAACTATAACTTTTCTATATATTAAACTCACGTTATAGCTTGTGTAGATTTTTTCTTCGTGGACGCACTTTTTAAGCCACTGATAATCAGTTATAGAACTGGATAAATTTGTCATCCCATAAACGCTTGCATTCTTACAAATAAACCATCAATTAATCATGGAACTACATAAGTTTACTCTTTATTTCAGCAACTTATTAGTATATGTTACATACCAGAGTTTAGTATTAAATGCATTGCGTCAGTAGTATACACAATTTGTTCTATCCCCTTGGCTAAATGTATGTTTTTATTGGAAAATCGACGCATTCCTTCTGTCGAAAGTTTTTACATATCCCCTTTTAAATAGTTAGTTACGTAACTAACTCAGGTTTGGGTTATGAAGGTAAAAACGCATGTAATAAATAATAAAACGTCTGTACCACTTGTTATTCTGTCGATTGAAAGATCATATTTATATTGGTATTTATATCAAGTTATTCCACCAGCCTCGTCAAAAATGGCTGGAAATTGCAATGGAATTTAGCCAAATGTGGGATCTTCCTAAACTGTGTAAGATTTTACTGATGGGGAAACATGATGCTTATTAACCTATAAACAGCGGATCCAAAAATTTTTTTGTTTAATTAAACAATTATATAGGATTGGATTCTACAGTATGGTTCTCTTAGGATTAGTAGACGCTATAGTATTTATCAAGTAGGGATTTTCGGGCCTGAAGGACCCAAGTAGTCCCCTCGCACCTCCGCACTCTCGAGCGTAAAAGGTTGAGATTGAGGTCAGTCTGATACACTGGCATTTTCTTGTCTCATCAGTCATTATCAGTTACCTAAGCGTTCACTGACTGGTTATTAAAAAAACAATAGCTTAGAACCCATAGCAATAGTTAGACGGACTTTAATTGTATAGACAGCCCGAGTTTTACCAGGAGTTTGTGAAGTTGGACATAGTGTTTATTTTTAATAGTTTATTCTTGTCGATTATAGCTTTAGTGAAAAACCTCTAGGTTACTCATTTCACAGTGTCAAGTGGCAATTGATAATGTATGTATGTAAGAAATTTATTTAAAAATTGTATAAAAATAAATTGGACCTTCTTGAATTGACATGAGAAGAATATTACTACAACGTAAATTTAGGACGCCTTGGGACACTTCTTTAAAAACTGTCCAAAATATAGAAGCGGAAAATTACAATTAGAGAACTAACTGACCAGTTTGATAGGTATGGCTGCAATACAAACGTCACAGTAAGACATTATTATGAAAAGAAAGAGGATTCAACGCAACTCTGTATGAACGAAATTAAAACTCTTAGGTGTGAAAGCAGATTTATTTAGTGGTAGCTATGGTTCCAACCGCGTGTAACAATAATAACCAGATTTATGGATTTAGGTATAAGAAATTACAAAACCAGTCCATTAGGGTTTGTAGTTTCCTTTCGTAAAATGAATGCGGTGATGTTGATTTGTCTGAAATACATTTTTTGGATGAGAAAGCGCGCGAATATAATTCAGAATTTGACCAGTAAAAAGAACTATTTCCGATAGACGGACTCTCAATAAAATGCACTTTAGCATCTTCTTTTATACGGTATGCACGTTAATTCGCAAAGGTAAAACACCTAATTATCTGTCACGTAGGAAGGGGAAGTTTTAGTGTTTGAATTACAGCCCCTTCATTGGTATTTGAATCAAAGAAGAACAGGAGATTACCACTAGCTTAATGAACAGTGCAGTATTTGAACAATGGTCATTTCCGGCACCTAGTTCTTTCCTCGTAGTGCTACACTCGTGTTGGACAAACGCGCCATACCAATCCAGAATAAAAGACATGGCAGCAACTTCTTATAAGTCGTTACTGAAATACTTTGATGTGATACAAAAAATGTGGAGGAATTCCATTTTTATATAGATTTAAACAAGCCTTAACATTATCTGCTATTTCACCTTTATTTTCCTCCACTTCCCACCTATATAACTGGTTATAAGGCTACTAATATGGGGTTTAAAATTACGTATCTGCCGTATCACTACTACTAAAACTCTATGGAGATGGTATGGGCTCACATCAAAAGCTTTGTGAGTGAGTGTAAGAGATCCAGAACTTCAAATGCTCTTGAAGCAGAACAGTAGAAGAAATAAGATTGGGGAACGTATTTGATGTGGAATTCAAGAAGGACGGACTAAGTTCACCATTGCATGCAACAGTTTTTATAAAAACATGATTCCAAAACAAATGGTTTCGTTCTCGTTAATGGCGTTTACGGATTTCGTTGGAAAAAAGTACCGTTGGTGTTATTACATAAAATAGAGTAGTTTCTTGTTAAAGTTTTATAACCTATGTTAAAAAGCTACCATGGCCTATTCAAAAGGCAACATGTTTGCTATTTTCCGGCTTGTGCAAGCCAGCCTTCAAAGGTAAGAGAAAAGAGAAAAAACTTTTTCTTAAGAGAAATATTTCTAACCTGCCAAATTTGGTTTCTTTAACTTCACTAGTTTAAGAGATAATAAAGTAAAATAATAAAAAATACATAATATATAAATTAAAAATGTAATATGATAAATTAATGTTTATAAAAATACGTAATGGCGGCTAGCGGATATACGAGTCATTTCTCTACCTGTTATCGTATATATATATATATATATTATATATATATATATATATATATATATATATATATATATATAATAATCGTGAATAAAAATTTCAAACATCAGGTGTAATGAATAAACAGGGTACT
>NW_025790622.1:0-5203 GCF_021130785.1 Homalodisca vitripennis
GGCAGTGTGTGTAATAATTGTAATGTAAATGTTATTGTTAAGTCATTTGTAAATATTTTAAGTGTTTATTTTAATATGTATTGTCCAAAAATATCTGTAAAATGTAAACCTAAGAGAATTAACAAGGGGAACTGGTTTACTCCTGAATTAAGTATGATGAGAAATCAACTTTTAACTTTGTATGACAAATGGAAGGATACTTCAAGTTTAGTAGATAAGGCACGTTTTAAGAATTTTCACAAAAATTACAGACAAGATATTACAAAGGCCAAAATTGCAGCCAATAGCAAGATGATTTCAAACTCAAAAAATCGTTGTAAAGCTGCAGGGAAAGTTGCAAAAACTGAATGTAATCTGAATCCGATGTCACAGCCACCAATACCTATTAGCCCTGATATTTTAAATGATTTTTTTGTGAATGTGGCATTTAAATACAAATAATAACCTCTGCTCTGATTTTTAGCAAACTCCCATCAGCCACAACCAACTAGCAGTTTTCAATGGACACTGATTGATGAAACTTTTGTTAAATCTGTTGTAAATAAAATGAGTAATTCCCGTTGTGAGGATATGTATGGCCTTTCAAATTATGTTTTAAAAATATATTATTGATGTAATTGTAGTACCCTTACCTATGTAATTAATTTTATTTTATCTCAAGGAGTTTACCCAAATTGTCTTAAAGTATCTAAAATTACACCTATTCATAAGAAAGGAGATGTAAAAAATCCAGGACAATTATCGTCCCATTACAATTGTACCCATTATAAGTAAAATTATTGAGTCATGTCTTGTAGCTCAACTCTATGAATATTTTGTAAATAATAATTTGCTATACACCTATCAATTTGGGTTTAGACCTAACCATTCAACTAGTGATGCAGTAGAAGCAATAGTAAACTTTGTTCTCAATGGTTTTGAAAATAAACTGGTAGTAGGAGCAAGTATGATTGATTTAAGTAAGGCGTTTGATACGGTTTCACATGGCTTATTGTCAAAAAAGCTAAAATATTATGGAATTTTGGACAAAGAGCTGCAATTGTTGAGTAGTTACCTTACAGATAGAAAACAAATGGTTTGTATACAAGACAAAGATTCTCAATTTTTAAATGTTTCAGCAGGGGTACCACAAGGTTCAGTACTGGGACCCTTTCTTTTTTTAATTTTTGTTAATGATTTTAGTTATAATGTTTCATCTTTTTCTGTTCTATATGCAGATGATACAACCATTACTAACTCTGGTTTGGATATTTTAGATGTGAAAATTCAACTTAAACATTCATTAAAACAAGCAAAACAATGGTTTCTTGCTAATGATCTGTTAATAAATGATACTAAGACTGAACAAATAATATTTACTTTAAAGAACCATTTATCGGATGTAGACTATGACTTGTTCAAACTGTAAAATTGCTTGGTATTCATTTAGACAGCAAACTCTGTTGGGGACGAACATGTTAATCATCTCTGTAAAAAAACTGTCCAGAGTTACTTATCTTTTAAGAAAGTTGAAGGATTGCGTGAATCTGGATGTTCTTGTCATGATATACTTTGGCCTTTTTCATGCACATCTGAGCTATGGTATACGTCTTTGGGGTGGTTCTAGTTCAGCAAAAAGAGCCTTTATTTGGCAGAAGAAGGCTCTTAGAATAATAAACGGACTAGCCATGTCGGCTTCATGTAGAAACACTTTTCAACAACTTAATATTTTGACTCTTGCATGTATCTACATTAGCTGTAACCTGATTTATGTTAAGAAAAACATTAGTAATTTTAATCAAGCAAATTCAATACATGATTACAATACTAGACAAAAGAAAGATCTTGTTAAACCTAATGTTAGGCTTAATAAGTGTTTAGATAGTTTTAAGTATCAACAAATCTTGTTATACAATAAACTGCCGATGTCCATCAGGTCACTTCCTTGTAATAAATTTAGTTGTACTATTGCTAAGTGGCTTAAGAAGAAAGCATTTTATACTGCAGAAGAGTATATGAACTGTGATATGTTGGATTTGACACCTTAATTTTGTTTATAACTTCTTGACGATGCCTATTGTGACTTGTTTACTTAATGGAAAATAAAAATTCTTGATTCTTGAATTCTTCTTGTATTCCTCCTTCTGCAGGACTTTACTTGTTTTTGGATTTTTCCAGGTTACGTTACTTAAGCTCAATTTAAAAGTTGTCAAAATGTACAAAATCAGTTCATACTCTGCTATTAAGTACTTATGTTGACTTTAACACGCTAAAGAACTTCCAAAACCAAACAATCAATGCAAAGAGACTAAAAGATATGGACTAGTGTGAATAAATCTATGAACTACTTATTTTATTTATTAATTAATCCAACGTAAAGTTGATTAACGTCCTGATGGAATTTAAAAGAAGAATAAAATTAAATTGATTAGGTCTTTTATAATAATTAATAAAGTTGTAGTGTAATTTTATTCTGGTAGAAAATTAGTCTTTCTGTTGATTATAATAATTATAACCTTTACTCAATTACATTGGGTCTTTTCTTACATTTACTTACAAAATTAATTACGAAAAATATATTTTAATACAAACTTTAATGATATAACGTCAAAACCATTAATTTACTTTTTAAAAGATAAATTAAATTTAACAATGTCAAACGATAAAAACACAAGTACAATAAGCAAGATTATATTCCAGAAGTTTTATTTCTTATTTAAGTTATCATAAACCCAAAATTTCATGTTTATAATGTAATGAGAATACTTTAATATTAAGATCATTGTAATATATGAAATGTGAAAAATATGTCAGAAGTATGTAAAAAATTAATAGAAAATTTAACACTTTTTTATGTGAAAGGAATTTAGTGTTTCATTTTATTTTAAAATAATAAAAATAGCCATTTAATAATTAGGAAATGTATTCAGAACTGGTTATAAGAAGTAGTCACTTCTGTCTGTCAGTCTGTGACTGCCTTTCCATTGTTTTATTTCATAATTTTAATGTTTCACACCATTTACAAAATTGTAATAATTTACATAATGCAAATTTATGCAGTACAAACTAAATAACATTACAATGTCTAATGTAATATAACTGATGAACGGTGCGACAATCAAGTACATAAAATAAATATATTATAGTACATACATGTACTGTATGTACATACACACAATACATAATATGATATATTATGTATAAACACACACACACACACACACATATATATATACAGGGATGTATATTATGTCCTGAAAACACCCAAGATAATATCCTTTAAAATTTTAAATAGAATTTGAAAACCCTCTTACCAATCGTGATAGCGATTGGGCATCTACTTTTTGGAACAATGTTTTTGTTATGTCACCACCAACGGGGGACGACCTGCCGAGGGGACACACACACACCACACAATTCGTAATGGAAGCCCATACCTTGTGATACAATAATTTAAAAGTTAATAGCTTCCTGAATTGAATGCCACCAACCGCGTCTCAAAGGAATTATTCTACTCAGGAAAATAGAGGCATTTTTAGTATATTGAAAATTTACTTGATGTTCAACAATGTAATTTTAACCATGGTTCAGTGCCACAAAACTGTTTGTTACACTAATTTTTTTAGCATTTTTATAAATTGTTCAATTAAATAAAACAAAAATTTCATTTTTAGCTGGTTCTAATTAGCACAAATTTGCCAGTTTTTATTACAGTTACAATTATGGAAAATAACTTATGGTATTGATTTCTTATTACAAATAAAAAATATTGTTTGCTGTTAGAAAAGTCTTATCAACAAAACGTTTTACCTGCATTTGGATGTGTAAAGCATATTGTTCGATACTGTGTTCCTTCTAAACGGGTTGAACAATGAGCCAATCTTGTGTTAAAATGATTCGACAGAGTTCGCCCTAACATTTCTTCAGTTATCAATGCAATCTCCTCTATAATCATGTTTCTTCAGGTCTCTTCCAAATTTTGAGGCTTTCTTCCTATAAACCATTGGATTTTAAGATGACCCCATAGGAGATTTTATATCGATTGGTGATAACAAATCCGGAGATCTTGGTGGCCAATTCGATTTTCTCCTCTTCGGCCCAATCCATTTATGAGGAAACCTTAAAAAATCCAAATAGTCCTCTTACCTGTCTGCCCATAATGGGGTGGGAGCACCATCACTGCTGAAAACATTACATTATCAAAGGTATTCTCCTGATGCAATATGTGAATAGCTGGGTTTATTTTCAATTTTGGCTGCATAATTGGTAGTAAAGTTCGGCATTTAAATTTCCAGTTTGATGAAAAGGGTCCAAACAATTTTGTTACCATTAAAATTCCACATCCAATTACCGGTTCAGTTTTTGTGGGTGCTGTGAATGGGACAACAGGTAATCTCCAATGTGGGTTTTTCAATTGCACAAGTGAGTAACGCAATAGTGCACTGTTAACATTGCCATTTAGGAAAAAAGTTGCCTCAGCAGAAAAACATAGTAAATGTTGGTCAGGTATATTCTATATTTGTCATCACGATTTGCGCATCAACAAGTTCCCACGAGAAAACTCAACTCTTCTGTCGTAATCATCCTCACTTAACTGTAGGACTAAATTGAACTTTAAATGGTTTTGTATTTATTAATTTTCAAAATCTTACTCACATGACATAGGGCTGCATATGTTGTTGCTTGTGCTGCTTTTCTAGAAGCGATGTATGTGGGTCTTCAATAAATGTTTGCAAAACATCTAGTGCATGTTCTTCTTCTGTTTGAGATTGTATCCTACCCGATTTTGGGCGATTACGTACACTCCCTTGTCATTTCAAAACGCTCAATAGTTTTTGATATTGTTGAAACACTGTAGGGGATTCCTTTCGGGGGAAAGTGTCATTAAATAAATTACAAACTTCCCGATAAGATCTTTGACGATCGCCATATCCTCGACATCATCAACAGAGTAAGAGTAATTCGTTCTCTTTCAGACAATTCCATTAAAATGCCAAATAAAAACTGAAATACTGTAATTAGATAACTTGTTGACAGCAATGCTTCAGAGACACTGATTAACTCGACAGGAATGATATGACCTTTGTCCATTTGTAATTCCCAAGCTTAGACCTGTCTAGTGAAAGCTCCATGCTCAACAAACTGAAACCTGTAGACCAGATGATTAATAACACAATAATGTTTCTCATAGGCTAGTGACCTTTGTCTCTTTAAACCTTCCTGC
>NW_025790623.1:0-4641 GCF_021130785.1 Homalodisca vitripennis
TTAACCCTTAAACCGAAATAGGACACTATTAGTTTTGACTCGCCAGGGAAAATAGCGGTATGTCAGACCGCCCGATGTTTTCGCCAGAGAAAATACCGGTTCCTGTCAGTACCGCTAGTTATTTGTTTTTTTTTTTTACATTGGAAAAGCCTTTAAAGTTAAATCTTATCATTAAAAATGCAAAAGCATAGATAATTAAAGAAAATGTTATACTTATTATCATCAAGGGTATTTTTGTTTCGGATTTTGAACAAAGGGAATAATGAAAAATGACACTTTTTTCACATTAAGTTTGGTTTATTGAACATGTATACGTAAATAAAAAGTAGCTTTAAATAAGAGTAACATCAGCACGAAAACTTAATATTCCTGGATGAATGAATGAACACATCATTTCTACCTTGCACAATTTTAGAGCACACTTTGCGGGAGCATTCCAAACAAATGGCTTCTCAACATTCAATGCATTTGTTATTGGGTTTTTTCTCTTCTTTTCATAAGGGCATAATGCTGCAGGTTTTCCTCCTTTTGTAGGCGATCGTCACGCACTTTCTCCTCGCCTTCCCTGTTCTTGTCCAAGAACAGAAAGAATGGTCCCTTTTTTCAGGTCTGCTCTCAAGTTAGGAAGGCAATTTCTAAGTCGTCTTCTAATATGAGTGCTCTACTAGATTCCAAAAGCCAGCTGCTATTAATAAACTGAAATCTTGTCAAAACTGGACTTTTACCCCGATAGCAAAGAAACAATATGAACGCGTTAACACTGGCAATATTAATTATGGCATAAAAATACTGCCATTCGGCCAACGACGAGTCTTTTCGAATTACTCCCATAGATAGATGTCCTTCACTATCTAGGGTATCAACAGACCACCCTTAGATCCTTTATTGTAGTGATCCTACAATTTCAGGCTTATTTTATTTCATAAATTTGTCTCAATATCGTGGTGCAATCGAAGAAATAAAGAAGTTTACGCGGCCCTTATTTTTCTTCGGACACAACAGAAAGTCAACGTTGTGTTATTGTGGATGGAAGACATACAGCGAAGATCCCACACGTCCCCTTATTGCCTGTGAGGTAAAAATTTCCTGGAGGAATCTCTTTTTTGTTTTTTTTAATAGTGCCAATCAAATGTTAATCCCCTCCTCTTAGTTTTCAATTGGTTCAACTAGCTCGATGGAAGTGGAACCAATTTGTCAGCAGTAAACATTTACGATTGGTTCTTTTCTATATGCTTTGTTAATTTTATGACAGTCTGCGTACTCTTCAGTCGTTGTTTTGTTCATACCTCTGGTGAGACCAACACTGTAACATTTTATTTACCAGTGTAAATGAAAAGCATTACAGAGATACGAACAACCTGAATCGGCCCAAACAAAATATTTTTATGCCATATTTTGCTGGTTTTTTGGGCATATACCTTTTGAAACGGCATTTGCCCCTAAAAGGCACAAGCATCTCATCAACAGTTACATTTGCTTTTGGACAAAACAACCCCCTGCCATTTGAGATTAGTTGATTGAATAAATCCCAGATATTGCTGGCCTTGCTTATCTTCTGCCATGCGCTGTTCTCTTGTCGTGGAGTCGTCCAAATCGTAGCCAAGATATTAAATTCTTCAAACCTTTTACACGACATTGTAGCTAAAAATATTGGTCGCCCAGTAAAACTTTGTTGAACATAGATCTCATATCTTCATGTCCAGATATAAATATTGAGGTATAAAGAAACAACCCTAAAAGAGCTCTTACCTCTACTTGATCACACGGATTGTAATTATACTTTGATGTGTGGTCACTTATTCTTCCTCTAAGCTCCGTCAGCTTTCTATTGGTTTCCTTCACTATAGTATCTATCATACTATCTGTGAAGATCAATTTCCAAACGTCCTTTTTGGTTGGATTTTCGCCCACAGCTTTAGCCTCAGCAGTAAGACCAGACAGCCCCCTAATAATATTGTGAGCTGGCGTTCGCCGATTTCTTGGAGGCTCAACAGTGCTCCACTCATATCCGTTTTTTCCATGTAAAACTTGTGGCTGCGAATCTAGGTAGTTATCTACAGTGACAACACCTACCGCATCCTCCAGCATTATATCTTCATCATCACTGGAGTCATTGTAGTCACAATTGGAGCTGTCGCTGTCTGATGGAACATAGTTGGGATCTTGATCCGAATCGTCAGCTTCTGAACTAACATCAGAAAGGTTATCATCATCGTTCAAGAGTCTCTGGATCCTGGTATCGAAGTCCACATCACTTGCTAAAATCCTTTGGTCACAACTTGATGAAGGTTGTTGATCCATAGTGAATGAACCAGACCTTTTTCCACTACTTCCACTATTTCACTATTTCCACACCCACTATACAAGTCAATTTACAAGTATTTACAAATGTTCACTCTATTAATACATGTCAAGTAAAGATAAACAAAGAAATAAGAAAAGTTCAAAATGTATTTTGAGCTCATTCCAGAAATTTATCAGTAGTAAGACCGCAAAAAAAGGGCAGCGCGAAAGAGAAATACCGGTATAAGGGGCCCGCCAAAACTTTTAAAAGACACAACTAACTGGCTTCACAACTGGACTGGAACTAAAGGGAAAGGGAGTTTTGTTTCCGACCAAAAAAAGAGGGGGGGGAAGGTACACAGGCGCGTACCCCTTTCAAGGTCAAGTAGTACTACCAACATTCACAAGTCAAAATCCCCTAGCGGTCTCCAAAAACCGGTTTTCGTTTTAAAGGGGTTAATAAACAAAATTTAAAAATTTAAAAACTTTTGTGTGCAAGATAAATTCAGCCTTTTAATTACAACATATTAAAGTGACCTACAACTTATAACCAGAAAGACAGTAAATAATTTACTAGGAAGTACGGCCAAATTCAACCTGACACTATTTTTTTTATTTTTAAAATATTTTAAACCCCAAAAGTTTTTAAAAAAATTTTTAGTATTCAAAAGCCAATTATAAATTTTGAAATTTTAAAAAAAAACAGGCATTCAACACTTTTTCTTGTGTTGAGTTTAAAAAAGGGAAAATTTTCCCCAACGTTTTAAATTTGGCTTACATTATAAAAACAAAATTAATACAATACAAAGACCCCTTTAAAGTAATATGTATTACCTTAGAAATTTAATAGATGAATTTGTAAGTGTCCATACTAGTTTCAATGTCAGTATGAAATGTACTTTTCCCCAGGCCGAGATATAACCTCACCAAAGCCCCTGGGGGGAACCCTTTTTCTAGAAAACTTGAAACGAGTATCATGTTCTTTCCTCCAGAAGTGGGAAATTATGAGCCTCTTCCTATCAAATTTCTTAAGTCCTAAGTCTCTCGAAAGGACTACATACCAGGGTGGAGGTGAGTGAAAGGGGCCTACACGAGTTTAATGACACCGGTTTATTTTGCAAACTGTTGACCTTTTTTTTAAAGCCTCTTAAACCAAAGCCAAAAGAGAGAACTGGGTAGACTGTAGAAAATTTAAACTTGATCAAAGTAGTCCCTTTTTTCCCCAAAAAAATATGGTTTGTACTTATGAAAATGTCAACAAATTTAAATTTGGGGCCTAAAAGCGATTTTTATATCCCATAGTCCCTGCCCAAAATAGCAAGCGTTTAAAGTTGCTTTATGAAAATTGACACACTAAAATCATAAACTGCAAGTTAAACGATTAAAGAAAAAGATGTTTCAAGATCATTTACGACGGGGGAGGTAGACAAGGTACTTCGGGTGTGCTTTAAATTTTGGGGAAGGGGAGATGGTGGAATTTGTTGGAATCTAGTAGCTGATACCCATTTCCCCTTTTAAAAAACTGTTGGAGAGGTCAATTTTTTAAAAAGTTTTACTTGTCCTTTACCCTATCAAAGCCTGTACCCCCTGAACAATGAAACTAGCTTATTTTAAACTCAACATCCTTTTTGATAGTATTAAACTGTAAAAAACAATAAACACTCAGTTTTTTTGAGAGTTATCTTAAATTTAATCTATCTTTCAAAAAACCCCCTTCAAAAATCAGCTAAAAAAAGGAACAGGGAAAAGGGGAGCCCAAGCACAAGTTATATGTACTACAGTTATTTTAGCTGCTGAATATTTTGCTCCTTTTTTTGGGTTTAAAAAGTACCCCTACAAAAGAGAAACAATGTACACCCGAATAGGGCCCGATCAGTCAATGGCTCTCTCTTGGCTACTCCCCTTGATTGGCACCCCGTAAGGTTTTCTTTATTTTTTTAAATAAAAATCACAAGGAGCCATGTCCCGGGAGTTTTCAGGGCTGGGGGATCAATTTTAGTACTGTTGCCAAAAATTCACAAAAAAAGCATTGAAGTGCGAAAGGTGCAATAAACCCTGAATTGTTTTGCCACAAATTTCCCGATGTTTTTTTTTTTTTGATTGCTTCACGCAAATGGTTTTTGAACTTGCAGGTAGTAGTCCTTACAAAAACCCTTTTTGGCAGGAATTCATGATGCACTATGCCATTAAAATCGAAGAACACAGTAAGCATAACCTTTATATTTGACTGCACTTTGTTTGAGTTTTTCAGTATAGCAATCCGGGAATGCCTCCACTGGGAATGACTGAAACCTTAGTTTTGATGTCCCTATCCGTAACCCCCTGTTTCGTCCCCCCGTTACTAAAAAGTTTAAGTAA
>NW_025790624.1:0-4877 GCF_021130785.1 Homalodisca vitripennis
GCAACTATTAAAGGGGCAAAAATACAATTTTTATCAAAAAAAAGGGGGGAAAACTGCCGGAGACCTAGGAATTTTTGGGCTGTGGTGAAAGAGGTTCGGGGAACCCCGGGGAAAGGAACGGTTCCCGATTGAACTTTTTGGCGCGGGGCGGCCCTGCCACACGAGCCCTCCCGTTTGTTTTCAAATGGGGTGATCGTGACAGGGGGGAGAGAAAAAGTGGGGGGGGAGGGGCCCCTCCTGCCAACTAGAGATACCCCGCGTATAAGAAAGTGGAATAAGCAGTCCGCGCTTTCCCTCGCTCTGTACTCCTCTGAATTTAATAGAGCCTGTGGGGTAATATGTTATGTATGATTTTTTAAAATGTAATATAAATTACATTTTCAAAGCTGGATGCTGCAGGATGCAGCGAAATTTTAAATTTATTTCATTAAACCCCTGATTTTAAAACGTAATTAATGGCAGGCAATTCCCTTTTGTCTACATACAAATAAACCAATACAACGGAGTACGAAATCCCAAAAAAAGACGTAAGGAAGTCAAATGTAACAAATAACTTCTTTTACATTCAGGGGCGTACTATAAAACATTGAGGGTGGATTAAACATCCAGGAGGAAAAAAAAAAGAGCCCTACTTAGCATAGTATTAAAGAATTTATTTTCGGGGTCTCCAAACACAAAATCAAAAATTTATTTTGAGTTTTTTAATTGCTTTTTTTCGTTTTAAAATGTAAACCAAAAAAATTGTTTCGTAACATTATATTTGGTTCATTGCTTTTCCCAAACTGCCTTAATCAAATAAATATAATTTGTAGGTTCTTTACCATTATTTTAGAAATTATTCGATAATTTCCATGTACTATAATCAGATCAGCTTTTAAAAATCGCGTACCCCAACGACCCCAAAATGACACTTATCGGGCTTGGTCGAAGTTGCATGCAAAATTTCAAGTCAACTTATTTCCATTCTCTATAACCAACAAACAACAGAAAAATTTAAATTCTATTGCTATAAGTTAAAACTTGATCGTAATAATTTGAGGTTATTAAAATATGAATACTTAACAAAGTGTTTCAAATACTAAAGTTCTCAAAAGAAAATACGATAAGATATCAAAGGACTGCCACAAAAGGAGATTAGTAAACCAATACTGCAACCTATTTGTCCTATTAATTTGAATATTTTCCAAATCACAAAAAGATAACTGGATAGGGTTATAATTTATTTTTAGGATTTTTAAGTATACGAATTAGCTTTAGACTTTAAAAATTATATAAGTTTTTTTTTTATTCAAATTTGTTTTTTTAAAGCTTATTTTAAATGGGTAGATTTATCTTTTTTGAATTTATTTGTTAATTTTTCATTTGCTTGAGTGTTGTTTTCTTTTGTTTTTCTAAAAAAGTTGGAGGCTCTACACGGGCAGTTCCTTGCCTTTTGAGGTCCTTTTTTTGTTTTTCTTGAATTTTTTTTATTGATGTACCTACTGTATTAAAATAAAAAAAGACATGTTTCATATTTCTTTAATAAAAAGTAACTTTGTTTTATTTTTATTCTCATGTAAATTGTGTCTACAACAAGGAGCAATGTTTGTGTTTGTCCCTTAAGGTATAAATGATGTTTATATAATTTTACTATTGTACATATTTTCAAGAAAATAAATAATTTTTCTATTTCTATTCTAGATTATGACATTTTAAATTCGTTGTGCACCATCTCACATTTTGTAAAGTACTTTGGAGTTATAAAGAAAGTTCAATATTAATATAATTAATTCGATATAATTTCTATGTTTTGCAGATAGGCCTATGTTTCGGATATAAAACGACTCATTAATTCGGATATAAAACGACTCATTAATTGGGAAATATAAAACGACTAAATTAATTCGTAAGATAATAGAAATCAAAAACCGTTCCAAACTGAGGTCGCTATCAGCCGCATGTACAGGGTTTGTCAGGAATGTTCGGGATTTATCGGTACTGCTCGGCTCTGCCCCCACTCTTTCTCTCCGCCTGTCACGATCACCCCATTGAAAACAAACGGGAGGAGCTCGTGCCCTGGCCACCACCTCAAGATGTAAAACCATATGTGACGATTTTAATGTTTATTTCGCCTCAGTGGGGTCGCGGTTGGCGGTCAAGCTCAACCCCAGTGGGCCTGCTGAGGTCGTGGACGCTGACCACGCTTTGAATGCCGTGTTTGAACTGAGGCCTGTCACTCAACAAGAACTTTTCAGGGTCGTAAATTCTTTAAGAGCGCGGTCGGCTCCTGGTTGGGATGCAATTCCAACAAATTTAATTAAAAACAATCTTTGCATATTGGGCACAGCCTCTTCTCCACTTAATAAATTTAAGTATACGATCCGGAAAATTTCCTAACGCTTTTAAGAAACGCTAAAGTCATTCCTATCTATAAATCTGGCCAGAAATCACAACACAGTAATTATAGACCAATTTCACTCTTGACATCAATAGATAAGATTCTCGAGAAATGTATAAAAATTCAGTTGGCGAGTTACCTAAAGCAATTTCACATTGTAGCTAAAGAACATAATGGTTTTAGAGAAGAAAAAATACATCCGATGCTTTAATTGACGTTATTAAATTAATTTCACATAAAAAAATTTGGGCAAAAAAAACCTGTTAAAGTGACATTCCTAGACTTAGCTAAAGGGTTTCGATTCCGTTAATAGAACAAATCTCATTAGAAAACTGGAAATTATTGGAGTTAAAAACAACGCTCTTAATTGGTTTAACAGTTACTTTAACAATAGAACCCAAATGGTTTCTATCAGCAACATTAATAGCGACACCATACCTGTAAGCTATGGTGTAGTTCAAGGAAGTACCCTAGGACCACTTCTGTTTAATGTTTACATAAACAACATTGTCAAAATTGATTAAAAGGGAAATTATTTCTATTTGCGGACGATACGGCCTTAGTTTTCAAAATGGTGACACTTGGGAGGAGGCATATGACCACGCGTCCTGGATCTCATGAGAATTAAGAATTGGGTTTTACCACAATGTGCTTAGCGTAAACGTTGACAAAACAAAACACCTACCGATTTTCATGAAGAACGATCCAGGACCGAGGCAACTGAGGATGCACTCCTGCGGGGACCACCGTGCGATAGCTTGCGACTGTGGCACTATTGAGGTGTTTGGGAAAAATACAAGTACTTGGGAGTAATTATCGATCGGAAGCTAAGTTGGGTTCCACACGTCCAGTATGTAAAAAAGAAGCTTCGAACCATGATTTATGCATTCATGCAGCTGGGGGCGGGTGCTGTCTGCTGGTCAGTGTAGGGAGGTTTACTTCTCCTATGTACAGTCGACGCTGCAGTACGGCATTCTGGCGTGGGGGCGGCCTCTTCGTCTACTCTCGAGCCGCTGGCGGTTGCTCAGAGATCCATAATGAAAGTTATCCTTATGAAAAACAGAAGATATCCTACTGAATTATTATTCGAACGGTTTTACCTGTTTTAAATATAAGACAGCTTTTTATTAAGTCCCTATTAATATATATTCGCAATAATAAAAATACAATGTTCCAAGAAAGTTCCCATACATACTTAACAAGAAATAGAGTAAATTTTGGATTTGATATTCCCAGACCGGCACACATTTTGGGAAAATTTTAATAATTCGTTTTATTTAGCTCACCCAACTTTATAGGAATCTCCCAACTAAATGTACTGCAGGCCGAGGGTGATGGTGCTGCTGCATACAAGCGAAGGGTGGGCGAGTGGTTGCTCGCCCCTGGGCGGGCGGCAGCGGAGGCACTCATTCAGTCGCCTTACACATAATGGTAAATTGCACACACGTTCGATCACTCTATCACAAGCACTTACACACACACACACACACACACACCCCACACACACCCCACACACACACACACACACACACACACCGCGCGCGCGCGCGCGCGCGCGCGCGCACAAAAACCAACTATTAACTCGCTTCCTTGCACCTATTCTGCAACATAATTTATGATTGGCTTGACTAGCTCCGATTATTCCCGACAGTAACGTATATAACTTTCTCTTAGTTCTTGGGTTAACTCTCTCTTTAGCTATATTAATTAATAGAATGCCGTAGAATGTCGTGTTTACTTTTTTACTTATATTTGCAGGATGTATACAATGATTTAGTTGAAAATTATATCACATTTAGAAGTTCATTTATTTAATGTTAATGTAAGCTAGCAAAGTTCAATTAAATAAGTTTATTAGTGCTGCTGGCGACTTAAGAACCCCTAATCCTGCACACAGACGTGGAGTCTCTGCAGGGATTATTCCAATTTTCGTTTTACTATTTTGTAAGTCAATTGTATTCATGAATTGTTTTGGGAAAAAAATAAATGAAATGAAATGAAATGAAAATATTCTTTAAAAATGGTCAACCTGTCCATTTGTATGCATTTCCTTAAGCTAAGTTATCTTTGAGGATATTCTTATTTTAGGTGACTTCTATAGATTCCTTTGTCTAACGTTAAAAAAAAGGGTTCACATCAAATAATTATAGGAGGCTTTTTAAATTTTGTAATTTTTTGTATTCGGCTTTTAAAGGGGGGTGACCTAGAGCAATAAAGGTAATTTCCGACCCTCAGTTTTTAGTTTTTCATCGTAATTAAATTGATTTAGACAATTGAGAAATTACAGATTTTTTCTGTTCGGATTCTACGGCTAATTATTCAGTATTATCTCTTTGTCTGTTGTTTAGAAAAGGAATTATAATTAAATTTGAAATTTTAGTGATGAAAACTCAACTGAAAAAGCCGGTTTTGTCTTAGAGGTTCCTGAGCTTGGTAGGATTTAAATCATCCTTGTTTGAAAATTGGTTAATCCATCCGTCCATACTCTGTTTTATACTCC
>NW_025790625.1:0-5517 GCF_021130785.1 Homalodisca vitripennis
CCAACAAAACCGAAACCAAAAATACCCTGTAAATAATTACAAAGTAAAATGTTGGTACTACATGTGTAGTAAAGGTCCTCAGTGAATTTTCTGTGAAAGCAACATTTCATGGATGTTCAATAGTCCATTTCCAAATAAACATTTTTATAAAAATTGGGCTTGAGATACTCAAATTTTAGAATTTATATATATATATAAATTAATATATATATATATATATACATGTTTTGATATCAAAGTATAAGTATACTAAACTCTGGAGAGGAAATTTATAAAAAACATTTTTGACTGAAATTGTAAAGTAATGAAACTTTCTAGAAGTTTACCAAATGTTTGATAATCCATTGCATGTTGTGTTTCGTTTTATTATGATAAGTTACAAATTATTGTATTTAATTTTTGGGTTCACCAAAGGTGACTTTTCAGGTTAACAAATATGTACAAAAAGGCCCGCCCTTACAATATGATTTCTATTAAAAAAAATGGAAAAGTACTTAAAAATAGTTTTTTTTCCAATTATTAATTAATTATAAATAGTTTTTTTTCCAATATATTATTAATTTATAAATAATTGGTATAAAAATACCAAGAGGACAATTTTTTATAATATTGATAAAACACACTGTGGGTACTATAATTTGCTTCAAGGTAGAAAAAATGTCAGTCTCTAATATACTCATTTGTCACATACACTTTTGAAAACCATACTCTGTCATGAAACTTTTAAGTTTAAGTCCAGACAGTACATTTTATAAATTTTAGTGCAGATTTTAAAATGGTCCACTTCTAAAAACATACTTAAAAATCACAACAAGAAACCCATGAGAATACTTAAATATGGTTTACACATAAATCAAACATATGGTTTAAAAAAAACTACTCCTCACATTGACTATTATTGTCAAACAATGGTAACTTCTCACTATCGATTAAAAATTAATCTCCTTCCAACAAGCTCCCTACCGAAAGACCAACCCGAACCTCAAGACCTTCGCCAACAACCCCATCCTTGGATTGTGTTTTTCAGTCAGGAATCACAACCTTGAGCGACTCCACATAATGAGACAAGATACTTGGTTTAACTAAAGTATTGATAACAAATCAATTCGGATATAAGTCAAACAACAATATGAATATAATGCAGTTTCCTCCAAATAAAAAGCCAACTTAATCGTGAGTGAGAGCCATGGTCGATATGAACTATAGTTTTAGGATTGCTGGTGTTTAATCTGGTACTTGACTTTGTTTGTATGTTCAAACTAACGAAATAAACAAATAGGCATAGATCATTATGAGTCAGTATATTCAAAGTAGTGAAATATCCATTTTAAAACTTTTATACTTTTCTGATTTTAGGGATTGCGCTGTGTGCAATCAGAAGCTTAGCATTTTTTTGCAATATTTCTAAATGTTAAATTGTATGGTAAAATTTGGATTTGGGCATTTTTTCTACATCAATAGAAAACAATGTTTGCACTAGAAAGGGTTTATTCCCCCCCCCCCCCCCAAGCAAATTCCACCTGTTGTTAATAATTGCCTATTGTAGTAGTTATTAACAAATAAAATCACAATTAAGCTATTAATTCTAATGACTGCAAGACAAAAGTCATGAAAAAATCTGTTAACAATTTAAATATAATAAGAAAGAGATTAAATATTAATAAAATTTTGTTGAATAAATAAATTCAAGTAAAAACTTATCAAAATATAGATGTAAATTAAGTTCAACAAATTATGATGGGCAATAGATATTAAAATCTAATAGTCAATACGTGAACATAATCTAAATAAAATAAAATCCAAACGACTTATATAATTTGGTATTTGTACTTGGATCTACACAATTATCCTCTAAAAATTTTGAGTTTGAGTTTGTTTAAATAATCAATAATCTGTAAAGGATGGCATAGGACAAGACAAAATGAAATTCTTAAATTGTAATTTCTGTTTTTTAACACAGAAACATACTTATAATATAATGTTAATTAACGCTGGGGGCAATACAATAGTCAATGTAATAATAATCATGTTCCCTTAATTTTTCAAACATTTTAACGACTAAACTCTTGTACATTGCACATTTTAAACGTGTAATCTATCTGTAGGTAGCACGTCTGGTAATAGCAAAACTAACTGGGCAATTATAGATTCCTATCCCTTGGCAGATCATGTTTAAACACATTGACTGTGGTGGTGTATCTAGTCTATTCTGGACAAATAATATTCTCATGCCTCTGTGAAACATGTTTAACAACCGATTAATTCACAGCTAGAGAAGTACCATTTTAAATACAGTAGGTGTGGTTAGCTACTACTCCTAATTTTGTCATCATGTCATGATGATCTCCATCTGAAGTCCTTTTACCCCACTGAAATAAAATTTTTTTATTTTTACCAATGTTTTTCGGGTCTAAGCGATCCACTTTCCTGTTTTTGTTGCATGGTGGCGTAATCTCTCCACCTCTTGATTGTCGTGTCACAAAAATTTTTCAAAAAACCTGACCTTGTTTACGTATTTGTGTGAAGTGGAGCAGCACTCAGGTTAACTGCATTCTCTATCCTAGATGGAATTACCAAGGTGTTTTAAGTAGGAATGGTGTAAATATGTAGGCGATGTGAAGATGAAGCATAGGTGTCCTGCCGCAGTCAACGATTCAATATTCAAGATTATATTATATGGCCAACACAATATATGCAAATGAGTCTCGTTAAATTGCAAATCAAAGTATTAAATTTAAATAAGTATGGTTAAAATTAACTTAGAAAATAGAATAATATACAAGTAAAATAAATAAATAACTACAATAACACACAGCACCGAGGTTGAAAAGAGTAATAAATAAGCAATAATAAAATCACACACAAAATTAAAAAGAGCTAGTCTTGGGGTGATTAGTTTAGCTATGATGTTAAAGGTGTTTTGAGTTGATTGTACAATTTTTTATACTTGCTGATACAGCATTTTTATATGTTTGAAGCAGAAAAAATTAAGTTTTAAAACTAAATTATGAAGAAACAAAATAAATACAAATTTTAAGTAGGAAGAGGGTCTAGATCAGACTCATTAACTAAAACAACCATTCATTTTATTTTTAATCGCATTCAGAAGTTGAAAAATCATTGATTATTTGAAAGATAAAATAAAATGATAATAGAAAATAAAAAAGTATATATTAACTAAATGTATATATTTAAGTATTTAAGAGTCGAAATTCGCATAGTTTGTATTCACAGTATATTGTATTAAATATAAGCAAACGCAATTGTAATTAGCATTTTTGAACTCGATTTCAGTTAGATTTAAAAAAAATTATTGTAAAGTTGAAAGAGACAGATGTTTTCTTCTTTAACATACTAAAGTTTTATTTTATATAATGTTTTTAGCTGAAAGTATTAGACATTTTATACAACATTTTATCACACTACCTCTTGATATGACGAAGATAAAGATTTTTGAAGAAAAGCTATTTTTATAGCACATTTAGCAGCTGCTAATGTTTACTGTGGCACTGTTTGTTTTTTTTCTTGTTTCGTCTTCCTTTTTCAAATTGTTTAGATTCAACTTAGGTTTGAAAATTCATATTTAGAAAATGTTTACAATAAGGATAGTTTTGCTTTCACAAGATCATCCTATAAAGCGTTGCTCCAATCAGTAAAAAACAAGAAAGCAATCCAAGAAAAAACACCTCCCATTAATCAGGTGTTTCTTGTGCAAACTTTGTGAATTATTATAACACTTCTAGGGGTAAAAAAAATAGGATTTTTTTACTGAAATAAAGCCACAGCACATTTTGCATGTACACTAATAAAAATATTCAGGTTTCATATTTCCTCAAAGAACTTTTTACATTATAAGCACATTCAAAGGATTAATGCCATTACGAATTGATACCGTTGGGTCGAAACTTCACAGGATATGATGTTTTGTACTTTTGGTAAAATTAGACTAATGCCATTTAATAAAAATTAATGAATATTCAAGTGTTTTGACAGGTCATTTAGTCTCCTAATAACACGTTGGTTAATGTTTATTTAACCCTTCGATTACATATTTTTTCTGAACCTATAAACCTTTAGGCTGCATGAGATTTTCTGGCAGTTTTCTTAAAATTTTTAAACTTTGGATTCGTTTTTAAGGTCCAAGTGGTTATAATGTATAAATAAAAACCACACATAGAAAAAAAACCATTGCTATTTTTATTTTTGGTCAAACTTGAAAATGATAAAACATGAAACAACACAGAAAGTTTATGTTGTTATTCTATATTTAAATAAGAAAAAATGTTATTTTGCCTTAAAAGTTATTTTTTGTGTAATTAAGCTGTCTGGACACCAGAAAACCTGTTTTCCTTCCTTTGACTGTGTTTTCGAACAATTTGTATTCCTTCAGTAAAGTTACATTATATACATATAATTCTCAATTGATGGCCTAAAATATCAAAGCATTTTCTAAACTTCCTTGACATTTTTCAATAATCTCCTTTATAAAGGTCTGTTCTAAAATTAAGCATGGTTTACTCTTGATTTTTTTGTATTCTATATTACATAGAGAGTTCCATATCGGTACATGTAGCAAGTAATATGGAAACTGTGACTTAAGAATTTCATGATGAACTTTCTTTCCCATAAAGTTATTTCCCAACATATAATTCCTTAAAATATACTGGTTTATAACATCACAGTGCACTTACAAACCCTATAAATATCAAAACACGTAAATGTTGGAATCTGCATTTCACATAAAATAAGAACTAGCTAAGTTGATGACAATAACGAGAACAACTGAATTATTACATACAGATTTCAGATTTTTACAATGGCATTATTTGTTTGGACAGCATATAACTATTGTTTTTTTTATAGCTATAACATCCAAAAAGCTTTAACGTTTTATATCAAAGAATCCAATAATTGAATAAGTATCACATAAAAAACACAAAAAATACGTGTCTGGCGTACCAGGCAAAAGCAAACCGAGTCCTCGAGTGCTCAAAACGCGTTGAAGACACTTGTAACTGAAGTGGTCAAATATGAAATAATTGAGTCACAAAAAGAAGTGGGTTCTGTGGTGTGGTGGTAGCATGCTTGTTTAGCAGGTTTGGGTTCCATCAGAGCGAGTACTTTTTGTTTTATTTTTTAAGTGAATTGATAATATAAGACAATCTACCAAATAAAACAAAACAAAAATGTATTGCTAGATGTTTGTAAAAGAAACTGTTTATTTTCAAAATTATTAGATGTAATATTAACTTAATACTGAAACTAATACATGTCACAAATTATAATGTAGGATTCTTAAAATCATCAGTGTTGGTGTACCTGTTTCTCCAAAGACATTGAACAATCTCCACATTGTTTGCTTCCAGCACGTACAAGTATATGAGGGTCACTGGCCTATGTATGGTAAAGCTGGTAAACGCTCCATGTTACTTTGATAGCTTGTAATTGCATCTGGCCATTATCACCACTCTGCATTTCTTCCTTCATTTCCAAAAAAATTGCTTTCCTTAAATTTTT
>NW_025790626.1:0-5500 GCF_021130785.1 Homalodisca vitripennis
AAAAAAAAGAATGTATAAAAGTCCCTTATAAAATCAAACATTTATATTTCTGTGTACAGTGCGTAAGAAAGTTTTGTAAATTTAAGATAGACCTATTAAAAGTCGTAAGCATCAGCCCACCAAAAGCGCTTTTATAGGTCTTATTCAATTGTTTTGAAAAACTTTGATATTTTTAGTCATTTATTATTAAACCTAAGATTTTTCTGCTCGTTCATATTATAATATACATTCAAAAATAGAGCATTCAATAATAAAATGAAATCATTTCTATAACATATACCGTGAAATCAAGTAAATTTCCCACATAAATTTTATTTTAATATAAAAAAATAAATTAACAACTTTTATAAATTGTTCCATTCGAACCATTCTTATGTACTCCTTACTTCAATACCTCGACAATATTTTAAACCTGTCACTCGCTGTTTTGGTTATTGTAAAACAGGTGAGGGTATTCTAATGAATCCATTTATTATTTTCCTTTTAATTTTAACTTATACAGACACATTTTTACTATACAAATTATCCTAAATATTATTATAATGTATAATTTTTACGCCCCATAAACCACAGATCATAATTGAATTTCAGTAGTCCAATATTTAGAACGAGACACTTGTACTAGTAAAAATAGTATTTTAAGTTGATCATTGTTTTTATTAATGAGGATTTGTAAGCATGAGAATTTTCTTTCCACTATATTCCTAATAAAAACTTATTTGTAATATTATATCGTTAGCTTGAATTAAAAATAAAAACATTAATTTACTTTAGGTTTATATGCCAAAATTTTTTATACATCCCGTGAGACCACATTTCGTTTTTCCACAGCCAGGCTTTGGGCCTAGGGGTTAAATAAAATCAACTTGAGATCACAAACACACTAGAGCGGAGTGACGTCATCATTTGTGTCTCTCTCTCTCTCTAAGAATCATTCGCCATTTTCCTCAGGACCTCTTACTTTTGTTCAATGGAAATAAAAATAACAATATTAAACTACATTAAAAACGTGTATTTCCACTTGTTTGAATTATTTAATTAAAATAACCCCGATCGTTAGTGGTTGACAACCATTCAAATCGTAAATGGTTGTGTTTAAGCATTTTATAGCTCTAAAAATAATTGATAATACTTGAAATAAAATTTATTGTTAATAATATTTTGAACCTATTCTATAAGTTTAATGTGTAAATTATCACGTTTTACAGAAAACACAGGTAATTAATTTGAAGGGTTATTTACTAAACTATTGAAATT
Source organism: Homalodisca vitripennis (assembly GCF_021130785.1). Taxonomy (NCBI): domain Eukaryota; kingdom Metazoa; phylum Arthropoda; class Insecta; order Hemiptera; family Cicadellidae; genus Homalodisca; species Homalodisca vitripennis. The sequence continues at coordinate 1,258 of NW_025790626.1, forward strand.
TCTTAAAGATAAATCGATTCTATTCAATTGATAAAAACTAATTCATTTATCAGAAACATGGAAAATAAATGTTAGTCTCATGTATTTGATCAAGTTTAAGAACAACAGCGTCTTCAATTAATCAAACCCAATACATTATATCTATATAAACATGAAACTACTTTAAAAGCCGTTGTATCCTGTATTACTACACAGCAGATTTAATGTGGTAATTAACATGTAACATACATTGACTTTAGTATGCTCCAGTGTTGTAGTTATCAATTCTATACTTTTAGTTAACTTCAATTTTCATCTAATAACGTATTATGCTTGTTAAAACACATAAAATAATATTCCGATATATAAGCGAGTACTTGTTTTCGTTTACTATTGGCAGCATTCAAACAGAGGAACTACATTCTTCATTAACTACTAGAAAAGTAAGAAAAATGCTAAATATAAAACTTTGTGAATTTAAATTGCATTCAACAATGGGGCTAGGGGCTACGGAAATTTAAAAACTATCTTCTAATCATTAATATCACAAAAAATAATTCAATCTCTTGATCCATTTATATCAATTAAAAGATAGAGCTCCAAACTCTAAGACTGAAAGGGTTATTTTTATTAGTAAATCTGAAATGTTTTATTTTATACCCAATATTTCATAATATGTAATTGAGTAGCTCCGAAGTTTTACTATTTTAGGCCAGTGTAAATATAATATCTCCAAATTTCCATTCAAGTTGAAGTCATAAGGTTTACAGATAACATACTTATGATGATAATGATATAAAGAAAGATTTAATTTTAAAATATTAGATTAAAATCCAAATTAAAACTAAACCCAGACAAAGAAAAGCTTTTGCACGTTATAGGAAATTTTTTTTTTAAATTATAGAAATAGACCTATTCTCACACGAGGATTCAAAGGAAAGAACAAGTTAGATCTTTTACAATTAGCCAAGATAAAATTAGAGAGAGAGAGAGAAGAGAGAGAGAGAGAGGAGAGAGAGAGAGGAGGAGAGAGAGAGAGAGGAGAGAGAGAGAGAGAGAGGAGAGAGAGAGAGGGAGAGGAGGAGAGAGGAGAGAGAGAGGAGAGAGAGAGAGGAGAGAGAGAGATGATGTGAGAGAGAGAGATGAGAGAGAGAGGAGAGGAGAGAGAGAGAGAGAGAGAGGGAGAGAAGATATCCGGATTATCGGATGGTTTTTTTCCCAGACAAGATCGTTCAGAAATCTAAATTCTATAAATCTAAGGAAAAGATACTATCACGTATTTTACGCAGATGGTTCATTTCCAATTGATTATGAATTTCATATACATATCCTTGTTAATTACTCAAATTGTTTCACAAAATAGTACCATTTCTTGTAAAATACAGATGCATTTCAATACTTAGCTCTTAGAGTTTCAAATATTAAACACTAGATAGTTATGTTAAACGTGCTGTCATGCTAAATGCATATTTACGGCAGGGGTAAATGTGTGTGTCCAACTATTGTAGTGTTAATGTATCACGTGTAACCGACCGGCTGACACTGACATGTCCAGCTAGATACAAGCACTGACACGCTAGCAATGCAACTTACACCTGTGTCCGCATGTCTGTGTCGTCGTGCTTCTAGTGTGATACCCGCCCATATCACCGTGTGTGGTTCTGTTGTATAAAACCCATCTTAGCTGCTTCTATTTGAGGTTCAAATGTTACAGCTTTGGCAAAATTTGCCGAGTTTTTTAACCAAATTAAGGAAGTTCTACTACTTTGTACACCAATCATTTAACAAAGCATCAAAGTCATCCACGGGCTATTTAAAATTAGAACCTAATCGTGCTGCACGTTCATTGAAAACAGAGGTTCCCTGGACATTCAATTATCAATTAATGCAATATACCTGAATCGTATGGGCCTCAGAACAGACAGAGATTATTAAAAATTGCCCAAATTTATATGGTTGGACTCAAAACCTATATATCACCTAGTATTTGTCAATGTCTTACATTATATGCATAATATTGGGCTGTTTTGAAGAATATTATGAATAATAAAAATAAAAACCGTATACAAGGTCCTTTTTAAGATAATTACTGGGGTATTAAGAATATTTTCCCCACCTTGGGATCCAATCAGTTATCCGAATAAAATATTGTGCCATTTAATAAAATAATTTAAAGGTCTGCTTCTAAAATTAATTTAGTTCCTGATTCAAATAATTTTTTTCCTCAGCTATGTGTTTGATTACTCCTTTTTTGTGAGTTCGAAAAAGAAATAATCTATTATATACAATAGCAATTTCATCCTTAATGATACTGAATTGCCTATCTCATGTAGAAAATGGAATAGTTATAAACTATATTCCAACATATATAACAACTAAAGTATCATCCATGTTCATCAATATCTCAAATTTGGGCAGGTTTACCCATAAAAAAATATCTTACCCGAGTTACAGAGACCAGTTCCATATGTGCCATAACAATTAAAGCAAATTACAATATCCGCCTGTGAATGCGTTGTTAGGCCATTCAAATTGCATATAAACTGGTTTATTACTGCTATTGCTCGGTGAATGAACGTCCAATGAATAAAATATACAAACGCTAAGCTCTCTACGTGCTAGAGCCACGATCTACGTACTTCTCTTATAATCTATATTATCTTCGCATTTTGGGCTTTACTTCGCTTTATCAAAAAACTTTAACGTAGTATGGGAATTTCAATCAATTTTAATTATGAGTGTTATTTTAATTACATTATGGCTGATTACTGAAAAAAGTTATGACTCGTACGTGTTTAATTTATGATTCACCAAATTTAAAAAAAAGGTCCAGAAGTTAAGGAAATTCTATAAAAAGTTAAACCAATTATAATATTGATAATATAGTACGATGTTATAGTAACTATCCAATTACTTTTGTATTGTAACAAACAACCAACACAAGGTATATGCACATAAAGCAATTCATAATTTATCCCTTATAAAATTTAATTCCGAATTAAATATAACCACGTAGGAAAACGCTCTTTCAGGCTATAAGTGTCATTCAATATATGCTATTAGCTTACACTCACGTGTAAAATAATAATTAATTTATAAAAAGAAAAATAATTTTGAAGCAAAACTAAATAAATGTTTGAAGCGAATAATGAGATTATATTAGATATGAAACCAACTATAACCAATAATAAAAATTAATGTTTACTATTACATTAATATGTTTTTTAATTGTTGTTTCAAAAAATTCAACATCCGTCATTATTTATTTTTAATATTTTTCAAACTTATATATGAATCGCTTTTTTTCTCATTACAGTTTATTTAATATATAACAGTTAACTTGTTAAATTATGTTTAAAAAATCTTGCACAAATTAACTATTTATTATAAGCGATCTAAATATAACTAAACTGACCCGTTAGTGTCTCCCATACACAATATGCTTTCTTCATTCCATAGAAAAAATATACTACTTTATGAATAAAAAAAATTATAACTTTTCCAAAACATTTAATGAAACCGTTTCTTTTTTAGTGTGTAAATGTATTTAAATTTACGAGTATAGTTCGAAGACATGAATTTTTCTAACCTTAGTAACAGCTAACCAGTGAAGAGCAAGTTTCAGTTACTATAAAGTTAGAGACATTATAGAATTTTTATTTTATTAAAGTTATATATTCCACGCTTAGTATGGAAAGAAAATAATAAATTTTCATATAAAATGACTATACATGTCTGGAGTGTAATTTAAATGTGGGAAGGTTAAGTAATGAAAAGTGTCGGATGTCATTACTGGAAATACATAATTTAATTAATAGAATTTATAAACTATAGAGGATTCTCATCTTTATATTTTTATATAATTAATGAACCAGGCCTTAAATTAGTTGCCCAAGAAGGGTTACTGGATTTTGTTAAGAAAAAAAAAAATGTCAAGATATTATCAGGATGTTATGTTTAAAGCAAGTGGATTATTTATGTGATCTTTTATGTCATAGAATAATTTGTTCATTATGTAAAAAATCAGGTATTTTACATGTTTATATAATCAAAGTAGTGAGTGTAACAAGTAATGATCAATAATGATGATTTATTAATATACTTGAATTATAAAAGTCAGAGATGGGTACACAATTAAAAACGATGACAGTTCTTACACTTTAACTATACGAGACCCGATCTCTGAGAGAAGGTGTCATCACACTGTTGCTGCCATATCCTGATTTATATTCTCCCGAGCTAAGCCCAGCAGATGCTGCTTTCA
>NW_025790627.1:0-6195 GCF_021130785.1 Homalodisca vitripennis
AAAAAGTATATGTAGTCCGGCAACAAACAAAACATATGTTTTAAATTAAAATGTGAATTTATTTAATAACAGAGATCAAACCAAAATTATTATAACCAAAATTAGGAAAACTGAAGAAGACTACCATATTTGCTCCTCTCACAGTTACATCTGTTTACTTTCCTCCCAAATTTCACATAATGGGTTTTTCGGTACGAGTCCTACCTACATGTTGAAGCCACGAAAAACATGTCTTTTCATCTTTCAAAGCAATGGGTTGTAGAGTTTTCTAAAATTGACTGCCATTTCTTAATAATCAAATGTTACTTAAATGTAAAATTGAAATATTACCTTACGTGTATTATTTGAAAGTGTTTACAGCTGATGATATTAGATTATTTAAGTTAATTGTTCAAAATAAATAATTTAGTATCGATTGATTTATATCAATGGTTATTGAATGGACGTAATATATTTGCCAATTTTGATATAAAAAAAACCGGGATCTGTTGTTATCGTTACCCAACCCTAAATAATCTTTAGGTTATTTCCTACTTTGGAGTAGAGGTTTGATATAACTTAATCAATTACTCGGGTCATTCATTCAGCTTAGATGCTTCTTGTGGGAAGAAACACCTACAAGTTTCTATTGAGTTGAGTACTAAACCAAAAGTTACATTTACAAAGATCAGGATAATAAGGTAGATGGTTTATTATATTGATGCCACTTCCCTGGAGTTTTTATACTCCAAAGTTGCTGGAGGTATGTGAGATATGTTGACACAATCTAATTTGGAACAGTTTTATGGTACTTTGGGATTATACCGACCACACTGTATGAAGAACACAAAAATAGAAATTTATAGAAACAAACATGATAGAACGAAAAAACAACTCTTCAATTACAAAATTACAACTTACAAGCATTTCCAGGTATTGTGATCGTTATTGTTGTCGCTGTTATCTTATCTTTCTCGAGAATCTGATTACGGCAGACCGCGCGGCATCACGTGATTTGCACGGTACATAATTGCCTTTCCATTACAATTCAATTTATATTTCTGATTAGCCCCTCTAGAATTTGATATTTTACTGATAGGTACTATCTCGAGGGATGTATTTTCTTTCGTCGACATCAGCGCGGGGCAGCACCGAAGGTGCTGCCAAAGCCCGGCTGATGGCCGGAGGCACTCACATTTTGGGTGGCGGAATGTGATCAAGAATAAAAACAAGTTTTTAGTGTTTTTTTAATAAAGAGTTTAGTTTGGTAAATGTTTTTTTTTGTTGAATTTTTGTGTTTGGAGAAAGGGTAGAGGTAAAACACGAAAGTACAACAAAGCGATGCACCAGCTGAACGGGCGGCGAGATCTGCAATCACGTTATCTACTAGACGTTTCCGACTTTTGACCTCTGTCTGAGGATGGGGGGGGTTTGCGATAAGACAATTCCTGTTTTATATTGACGAAAATATTGTTTTTACGCTAATTTCTAGTAATCAGTAGAAACGAAATGTGAAATAAAGGGATTCATGTCTGGGTGTGGTCGGTATAATCCCAAAGTACCCAGTTTATTAAAGTTTTGCAGATAATCTAATTTGGAGCAATATCTTTTTTGGTGGTTTAGTCTTGTGTACCTGGATTGTCACACACACACTCCACACGCGCCGCGAAATATATATTGGTAATCAACACACTACACTATTACCAATAGATCTGTAGCATTAGACACTTTATGAGAAATTGGTTTTTTTAGGGTATATTTATTATTTTAATCTTAGTTGTTGAATCTCATTCTTTTTTCTAAGTTTGGTAAGAAAACTGTCTGATTTTTTTTCGTGAATATGTCAAATTGGCTATGAAGGTAGTAGTAGTGAATAGTAAATTGTTTTCCGTGATAGTATTTTTACCTATATTTTGTTCCAATGATTAACACCTAGGTTCTGGTCATCTATTATTCCAGTGCTAGGTACTCATACGTCAGGCTCATTTCAATAAAGTATGTTTTGTATAATCGTGGAGGTATGTTGGTTTAAAACTAAACAATTAAAACGGCTGTCTCTGAAAGTTGTATGGTTTATTTATCTATCAAGACAATTTTTTGACGGAATGACTCACTGAGTGATTGTTTTTGCTCTTTCCCATTGTGTTTTTTCTTAGGCTTTTGTAAATATTGCGTTCCACAATATCAAAATAACTATATTAGTTTTACATTATGTCCATATATTAATAATTGTACTTCATCAAGAATGATTTAAAATTATACTTTATATTCACTGTTAATTATAAACATACCAGATATATTATGTTAGCGTTTCTTTGAGGCTTATCACCTGATACAATCTATCTAGTAGAATAAAATTAATTTTACTGTATTTATATTTGCAGGGGTAAAATACTATTCTTGAAATGCTAGTTTATTAATGCATTTCTGATTTCTCGTTTGGTAAAAAAACCCAATTTTTATTATTACGTATATTTGAAAAAGTAGCAAATTGGTGTAGCTAGTCATCAGATGCTTTGCTTACAAACGGTATTCATGTCATCGGCAAACAATTAATAGTATTTAACAAAATCTTATATAATAACAGCCCTGAGGAAAGGAGAGAAAAGTCCTCTTTTATTGCATCCCCTTTTCGTAGAAGATATAACTATGTACCAAAAATTATAATTGATGTCAACATAACAAGGGTTGAACGGTCCCAGGTGGGCGGGTATAATATCTGGCAATGCGCAGAGGCAGAGTGGGTCGGACTGGGCTGGGCCAAGCTGGTGGCAGTGGGTGGAGGTAGGCCGGAGTGAGCCGGGCGGGCCGAATAGGGAGCTGTGCTTAACATAAGGTGTTCATTTTTTTCTTCATTTATCTTGGCTGATATTCTGTAATATATTGTTTTACTGTATATAATCTAATTATCCTTTTATTGTTCTTTCAGATGTCTGTCTGTTGTGAAGCGAGCGGTGCTAAAATGGCAGCACCTGGCTCGCAGGCTTCCCAGGATAAAAAGGATTTAGAATATCTGGAAAAAGCTCATAAAATTCTTTGCCTTGAAATCGGCCCAAATCATAGTCCAGGCTCGTCTTGGAGGGAAAGTTCACACAGAATGTAATCCTGATTCAACCCAGACAGATTGGGTGAGTAGCGGTAGTTCTTTGTAACCACATTATATCACTGTCTGTAGGAAAAAGTGCTATATAAATGTAGGGGAAACTTAGTATGACATTTAGTTCTTTTGCTGGCTACTTTTTTTGTGTGGGTGTGTAAAAAACTGCTAAGGTATTAAATGGAAGAATATTAATTTAATTTTAAAAAAGTGCTATTATCTTGTTTTAAAAAATTAATTATTATTTTCTTTAATTTTCTTTATAATTTTGTGCTTTAATTTAAGTTTTTATATAGTAAGCCGTTTTTTGTATATGAACATCATCTTGAAGTCTTGTAAGTTACTCTTTTTTGATCCAAATTAGTCTCTATGTTATGGTCAATTTTTTTCTAAATTACATTCCCCAATTGAGATCTGTTCACAATTATGTTTACTTTGTTAATAACACTTAAATTAATACAAAAAACTATAAAAATGAAATGTGTTTTGTAACTCAAAGCAAAAAAATACAAGGGTGTGCCAATTATAAATGGGGCTGGTTATCTAAAAAACAAATTCTGAAGGAGTCAATAGTCCTACAATAGTTGATACACAAATGCTTTATTGTTAGGAAGCAGGGTAAACCGGGCACTGTTAAGATATGGTACCCTGTTCTTAACCCTTGTGTTAGCTTAGCACAAGGAATGTTTGGAGAAATTGAGAACTCTTTGAAATCACATTGCACATTTTATTGAAAAAATATTGGATGCCACAAAATTGTCATTTTGAAGGAAAAGGAAGCAATGGTTGTTTACAAATAGTATGCAGGACAACACCAGACCACATGCAGCTAACGCCATGAGGCAAAAATTAGTTGTATTGAATTGGAAAACACCGGAAAAAACACCCGCACTATAGCCCGTACTTTTTCACTGACGAATCAAGTGGGGGGCCAGTGGTGAAGTCAGTTGTTCTTCAGTGGGTAAGAGAACATCCAATGAGTTTTACAAATTATGGAATAAAAAATGTATAAAACTTCCAATCTGATTGGTAGATGATGTATAAAATTAATATATAGCCTATTCTTAAGTTTGAGAAAATAAACTTCTAATTTTAAAAAATCAGTCCTGTTTATATAGACAATAGACAATAGACAATTTATTGGCCATTAATAATTTTCAATAAAATTACAATAGGCTTCGTCAAATATTAAGGCTTAAATTACTACCCTAATCTAAAGTTAAAAATCCTTATGAACGATCTCCCCGCTAAAATTTTTCATTAATATTATAGAAAGGTCTATTTTTTAGCCAAGAAAAACAAATTTATTATTAAAAACTTGACATGGTAAAGTTTGAACAGCATAAGGTAACAAATTAAAACATTTAATTGCCTAAGGTTGTATGGTAATTCATGGTTTTACCTAATCTAGCTTATCTACATTTAACTTATCTTTATTTCTTGTATTATAGTGATGAACATCATTTCTTTTCAAAACCATGTGTGACTTTTTTCTTACATTACTAATACCCATAAATATACAGATTTATAAACAGTTAAAACACCAATATTTACAAACAAAGGTTTACAATGATCTAACACAGGTGCATCCGCTAAAATTCTCACAGCCTTCTTTTGGATTACTAGCACTGATCAATGCCTGTACCATTACCCCAAATTATTAAACCATATCTAATAATACATTCAAAAAATGCAAAGTAGGCCCTTTTTTATATACCTTTGTGATACTATTTTTTTTAAATTAAAACAAAAGTAAATAACCCTAGACAATCTCTTGCATACATAATCAATGTGTTGTTTCCAAGATAGCCTGTTGTCCACTATTATCCCCAATAACTTAACAAAAACTTCAGATTCAAATATAGGCCCATTAATATTCTTAAAAAGTTATTAACATTTGTTTTGTTTTTTTTCTGCGTTTAAATAGAGACCATTTACATTAAACCAGTTAACAGTTTCATTCATTGTAGTCTCTACCAAGTTGTTTAAGTAAAGCAAATTTGTGTGACTATTTAACCAAAATGGTATCATCAGCATTATATAGTAGTAAAACTAGAGACATTAAAACTTAAATCATTAATAATTAATAAACAAAACAGGACCAACACAGATTCCTGTGGCACACCTATATTTATTTATCGCCACTTGGGAATAAGCTCCATTAACCATAACAACCTGTTTGCGATTTGCAAGATAGGACCTTAACATGTTCAAATTCTTTGCACGAAACCCATAGAATTCCAATTTGTTCACCATTTTATCAGGTCTAACACAATCAAATGCTTTGCTCAGATCACAAAGTGTTGGGTCTGAGCCCAACAATTATTTTCCAAAGCTAAGAGAACATTATTTACAAGAGTATTTACAGCTTTAAACCGTTGAACAATCAGTGCGGTAACCCAAATTGACTAGAAACTAAATAATTTGAGATTTTCAAAATGAATACATATTTGATGTTTAAGTAATTTCTCAATTACCTTAGACAAGACTGGACACATGAGATAGGCCTATAATTATTCGGACAATCAAGTGAGCCATTTTTAAAACACAGGTACAACTTTTGAAAAATTTTAAACATGTTGGAAAAATCCCTTCCAATACACAACAATTAATAGAATATGTCAAAGGCTCAATTATATAATCAATAACAGCTATATTTGATTAAAACTCTATAAAATCATTAAAATTATAAATATATTAAAAATTAAAAATGGTTTTAACATTTATGTGGACTGTGAATTTATTTATTAAAGACAATTATTTTTGATGTGCTAAAGAATTTACTGGTTTTGAATCAAATATCGTGATCAATAAAATCGTTTCCCAAATTTTGAAGTAATACTGCAAAAAGATTAATTTGAACTAATCACTTTTCAGTTTCATTTCAAATACCCTTTTAAGAGTTACAAAAAAGTTTGGTAACCAATTATACACTTTTTCAACAGTGAATATAAAATATTTGTCATTGAAAAGCTTGTTAACTTCAGGTATAAAAATGTAATAATGGACAAAAATATTAGTACAGACGATTGTTACCAAAATATTCTATGGTAATTTCGATTGTAGAAACATTTTAGGCTTACTATAAGAGAAGGGTACTAAGGGTTTTTTTTTTTTAC
>NW_025790628.1:0-37029 GCF_021130785.1 Homalodisca vitripennis
AAAAATATTAAGGTCGTATTGTGTTTAAAAAGCTCTTATACAAATAGTGTTTCTGGTTAAGATTTATAAGCTCTAAGTACACACGGAGCTGAGCAGAACTCATTACTGTCAGAGAAATCATAGCCTGGGCTAATAACTCTTTCCCTCTTTAGACTGGCTTCTGTCTAAATCCTCTTTTAAATGGTATTGGATTTTAAAAGGACTGTACTTCGTCATTTGAATCATTAGAATGTTCACTTGAAAATAAATCTGTAACGCTGTCAATCTGTAGCTTGATACTCCTACTTGACCATATAATGTTCTCGATTAATCGTAAAACAATAAATACAGACAACTCTGTGTTTGTTTTTAACAAGAATATAATAGCTTCCGTGTAGAAATTTAGCGGCCGGACAATAATGACGTATTTTAATGAGCACATAAATTTAAAAAATAATCAGGTAATGATTCGGGTCAATGCCTGGATGACGAGCCATGGACTTGAGCTGGCGGTCTCTCCAAGACCGAAATCGTTATGCTCACTCGACGGAGAATCCCCACTCTGATCTCTATGAATGTGGGGGGTGTCGAGGTTTCGGACAAGGACTGCGGCGAAGTACCTGGGTGTGTTACTCGACTGCCGTCTTCGGTATTGGGAGCACATTCAGGCGGTGTGTGACAAAGCCTCTAAGGTGGTTATGTCTCTCGGCAGGCTGATGGCTAACGTAGGAAGCCCTAGGTCAAGTAAGAGACGCCTCCTCATGTCTACTGTAAACTCAACCCTTCTGTATGGCGCAGAGGTTTGGGCGGGTGTCATGAGGATAAGGCGATACAGTCAAAAGCTGTTATCGGTACAGAGAAGAGCGGCACTTAGGGTCGCCTGCGCCTATCGCACCGTTTCCGGGTTCAGCCGTGGCGGTCGTGGCTGGGGTGATTCCTATTGACCTGCTGGCCATCGAGAGACAGACCGTCTTCCGGGAGGCTGCCGAGCGGGGTAGAAAGGATGCCTTGGCTGCTGCCAGGGCGGAGACTCTGCAGGTTTTGGCAGCGGAGGTGGACGGAAGGATTGGACGGCCGCTGGACCTTCCGTCTCATTCGAGAGCTTCAATCCTGGATAGATCGTGGCCACGGGGAGATAGATTTCTACCTGTGTCAGTTCCTGACGGGGCACGGTTACTTTAGGAAGTACCTCTACAGGATGGGAAAAGTCAGGTCGCCTCGGTGTGCTTACTGCCCGGAGGAAGATGATGATGTTCATCACACCTTCTTCGCTTGCGGGCGCTTCACCGAGGCCAGGCAAACGCTCGCCACCACAGTTGGTGATGTTTACGGCAGAGACCATTGTGGAGATGATGCTGCAGAATGAGGACGCCTGGAATGCAGTCACCACTCACGTACATGCGATCCTTCATCAGAAGCGTGAAGACGGATGCCTGGCTGACCCCTAGCTTCCGAAACAAGTAGTTTTGTCCTGGTTGAGACATAAGACACACGGACCAGGCAAGATGTCATCCGAAAGGGTTCCGGCCTGGGCTCTCCGTGGCCCGTAGGGGGTTTAGTGGGTAGTCCGCAAGGGAGTCCCACACTCCGTGCGCAAATGCATTCCCCCTACGTAAAAAAAAAAAAAAAAAAAAAAAAAAAAAAAAAAAAAAATTTAAAAAAAAAACTATAGTAAAATGTTCCTTTATTTCTATTTTATAATTATTTTTTAAAATATATAAATTTGTATTCATGTGTTATCCATTGTATTAATGAGGTTCACATTCATTGTATTTAGTTTAATTCTTGACCTACTAGAGTAACATTTATGCTATGATTTATTTATTTTATTTCGGTACAATCGAATACGGGTTCAGAGTACATTATACACGTTAAATTCATAGTCCTTTACAGTATCTTCCGTGGAATTTTTTTAATCACTCATCATAAAATATACACAAGTAAAGTATTAAATTTATGCAATCTTGTATTCATGTATACACAGAAACGGATGAAGTAAAAAATGTAATATTGTTACGATATGGACGTATAGCTTCAGAGAGTTTCGAGTTTTTAATTCATTTATTACATAGGGAAGTCAAATTTTAAAATGTAATATAATTTTTGAAAAATAAATTTTGTCTGTACAAAGATAATAATATAAATAAATATAACAATTATTTTTTTATTTATTGACACACAAAAATAAAAACATGACTATTGTACTATATCATAAATTGTACAATAATCCGTATTAGATAGTATGGAAAACTCATCGTTCTAGGTATAATAGTATAAGAAATGAGAACGGTACGTAATTAACTTTAGATAGCATAGTAACAAGGAAAATGGAAATAATTATAAACTGAAATTACGAGACAGTTATGTATAATAAATAGCCAAACACTATTTGAAGGCACTAAGTTTTTATGTATATTTTTCTTTAAAATAAATTTCTAGTTGAACTTAAAGCTTGAGTATTAGTCCACTTTATTTATTTATAAGAAGGATTATATTTTCACTTATTGAAATACACCAACATACGCATACACATATTGGATGGATGATATTTGAAAGGTTTCACAAGGTTTTTGATGGACCATATTCAATTACAGCAAGCCAGGGGTTCCTGAAAGCTGGAAAAGGCATCACTTTATCAGTTTAAACGTTTAAAACAATTTGTGCGTTACGTTTGTTTCAGAGTTTTGGATGGAAACCACCATCAAAGCTATCGAGCAATCGGTGTTCCTGGGTTTACCAACACTCGACAAGTTGTAAGTTTTCTCTCTCATTATGAATTGTAAGTTTAAATAATAAGATGAAAAAAGTATATAACATTTATTGAGAATGAGTAAATAATCAATCATATAATACTGGAATACTCGTTTATAAAATAAGTTTTACTAAACTATGACCAATATTTAATATAAGAGAAATGGCATATGTATCGAGATCTAAATTTATTTTATATTTAGTTTTATGCTTTCACTAAACGGAATGTGTACTTAATTACAATAAAACTGGCTGCCGAAGCCCGCGCTGATGGCCGGAGGCACTCGCATTTTGGGTGGCGGAGTGTGATCAAGAATAAAAACAAGTTTTGTGTGTTTTTTTTTCAATAAAGAGTTTAGTTTTTGTAGAATTTTTGTGTTTGGAGAAATGTAGGGGTAAAACACGGAAGTACAACAAAGCGACGCACGGGTGACGAACGGGCGGCGAGACTCTGCAATCACGTTATCTACTAGACCGCTCGACTTTGACCTCTGTCTGAGGATGGGGAGGGGTTTGCGATAAGACAATTCCTGTTTTATATTGACGAAGTATTGTTCTACGCTAATCTAGTAATCAGTAGAAGCAAAATGTGAAATAACGATTCATGTCTGGGTGTGGTCGGTATAATCCCAAGGTACCAATAAATCTAATAAAAGGGGCATAATAAAAGTGCCCTAACAACCAAAGAATCGCTGATTGTTAAAAGGGACCTGAGTAACTTGTGTGTCAATTTGAGAAAAACAATAAAAACTGAACAATCCGTTCAATTTTTGAGTAAAAGTAACACAAATTTTTTACAGTATCCTCTACATATTAAGCTATGTTTTTGACCAAGAATATTTAAATAAATCAAATTAATGTTAATAAAAAAAAAAACGTTGACTCAGGTCCCTTTTTACACTCAATAAGATTTATGCAGTATATTTTTATTTTTAGGGTTTGTGAATTAGTCAATAATAAATACATTTCTAATGTAAAATTATTTATTTATTATATTTTAAAATATTAGAACTACATTGGAAGGAAACACTTGTGGATTAAAACACTTTTTTTGTTAAAACTTAAAGTTTACTCTGTAATCGGTGCTAGGCCACTGAATAATTTCTCTGTAAAAGTCCTTGTGATCATCTGGAATGACTGGCATTGCTTTTATGATATCTTCTATTTTTGGATTCTTCATTGAGATTTTTCCTTCAGGATAAGCTTTCCTCTTCTGGCAACTTAACATGGTTCACTTCGTGAAGCAAAAATGTCTCCAACGTTATAAAACCCCCCGACCTTATAAACTCACTTGCTTTCACAACTCCCTTTCTTAAGGCAGAATATTCTAAATAGTGGTACTTAGAAATGCTAAAATGGGATTTTTGATTTTTAGGAAGATGTCGTGTTTCAAAGGAAACAGATGTTTTCTTATAAGTAGTTGGCCACCAAGATGAATAACCAACAATCATGTTTGTATCTACAGGAGTAATAGTTCCTGGGTGTTTTTTTCCAGCATTAGCTATTAGTTCACATACCTCCTTTGGTGTGTAAATCCTGTCACATTTTCTTATAGGCTTTTTAATAATGCTGAACTTTCTGTCCCAAGGATTGTAAGAGTGTCCTCGCAGCGGGAAGAATTGTTTAATAGTTTGGAACCTACCAGTATCAGTTAGGGCAAGACAGACTTTAGACAAAGGGTGATTCTTATTTTGTCCTGGGCAATTATTATCTGAAAATAGATGAAGTTCAGTCCCTGACTCTGGTAAAAAATTAGCAATGTAGTGCATCAAGAATGATGTTACCTCATCAGGGCCTTTGTGAGCTTGACCTTCATGGTAGACATAGTAGTGAGCCAAGTCGGTTTTTGTGTTAAAAACACAAAAAACATTCACTGTTAGTTGTCTTAGGTAGAACATTTCCTGTACAGGAATTTTCG
This sequence comes from Homalodisca vitripennis, assembly GCF_021130785.1. Lineage (NCBI taxonomy): Eukaryota > Metazoa > Arthropoda > Insecta > Hemiptera > Cicadellidae > Homalodisca > Homalodisca vitripennis. The sequence continues at coordinate 4,649 of NW_025790628.1, forward strand.
GCAGACTGATATTTTGCATATAATCAAAAACTAGCCCTATAGTGTTTTCATTTCCCTTCGATAATTTTGTTGTTTCATGAAGAGCTGATGTGAACTTTTTATGCATGCACCATTAATTCAGCAGCAGCTACCTTTTTTTGCAGAATCATTCAAGTGAGGACTTTTTATCCGTAACTTTTTTTCTTCACAAAAACAACAGGTATCAATTTGCGGCCTTCCAAACTTCAGGTTAAAATTGTCATTAAACTAATTTAGATAAAACTCGTAGTTGGTACACGTTCCTGGATACTTTATCTTATACAGGTCATGCATTTTTCTCACAGACAATTCAGGTGAAATATACTTAAACTCTCTAGTGCCATAGTGGGAAGTTTTTACAGGGAAAAAGCTTATATGCGTCTGTATGTTTAGAAGTTCATCTGGACCCACTTTGTTTACACATGGGTGTTTTCCACGTTTGTCACGAGGTGACTCTCCGATAAGAAGCAATGTTCGTAACCTCTTTATTATTTTATCAGTCACGTCATACAATCTGAAGAAGGCTTCACGGCAGACCTCTACTTTCACATCTCTTACAAGGACATGGCAATTAAAACCTTTTACCTTCAAAACAGCAGTAACATCATTTTTTCTGTACGGTGTTGTTTGACATCGATCACATCTATCATTCTCTGCAAGTGGAGGTCCTGTTCATCTTTTTGAGTGTAGGTTTGAGTACAGAGAATCATGTATGACAGCTCTGTCTACATCGTCAAACTTGTTGAAGCATTTCCTTCTGACATCTGTAATCAATAAAAAGATCTAGCAATGTTTGTATTATAAAATGTAAAATTGCCTGAAAATTGAAAAGGATTGGACAACAATTTAGCTTAACTCAAGTAAATTAGCCTAGCCTTAGTAAAATTCAGAGCGAGCTGTTCAGAAAAAATTTACTTTAAATGTTATAGTAAAAACATGGTAATGTAACATTTTATAAATACAAGGCTGTAATTTATTTACATGTTAGTGTATTTAAGAATATTACTAACCTGCATGGTGATCGAGATGATCTATGTCGATGCAGTTTACCACCATGGCCTTTATATTCTTTCCCCTCCAGCTTCAATCTTTTAATAACATTCCTCTTGTAGGTTTCTGGTTGACTTTTTCTTTTTCTTGTTTTTTCTGGTGTTTTATGTACATCAGATTCACTCATTTTAAAAGTTACAAGTATGCTTTACAAGGCACACAGCATTACATTACCAACTATATCAATTAAGACATAACCTCAATAATACTAATGGAGGGAATCAGTTGTTTAGCAGGTGATTTGCCAAACAGCTGATGGCAGTGGTGCCAAGTGTTGAGTGTTAAAAGGTACTTCAGTCAGTGACTCAGGTACCTTTTTAACACTCTAACAGAAATTTATCAAACCAGAAAGAGTATTTAGAAAGCTTGTTCAGGGTCTCTTTTTACACTCAAATGTAGATAGACCTCCAAACATATGAAAACCTCACTTAACTCAAAACTGACAAAAAATGACTTAGGTCCCTTTTAACAATCAGCGATTCATAAAGTAATGAGATAAATACAAACGTAAACAACGCACAGCAACACGAACTCTCGACCAAACAATCAAACAGCTGCGAAGCTCAAATACGACCAAAAAAACAGTCCATAGAGGAATAAACTACTTTGTGGTTTCAAAGCAACTAATCAACTATCGATTAGTCAACATTTCGCGGCAATCAGATGAATTATAAGAAAATTACAGGCGAAAAACGTGACGTACCTATATTACGGCCGTTGGCGATTTTCAGTTGAGTTGCCGACGGCCGTAATATAGGTACGTTGGCGTGGAAAGGGTTAAAACATTTACTGCAATTGTATACTGACTGAGTGATCTAGATTTGTCTATATATAGAAACTCAAAAAGAACACGTTAATGAAGAAAACAGGATTTTTCTGACACTTTCCAACGTTTAATGATACAAATAAATTAATAACACAACGTTTTCGAGATCTGCTCTCTTCTTCCGGTAAATAACTAACCTAACACATAATGTAGTTATTTACCTGAAGAACAGATCTGATTGCAGATCTCGAAACTTAGTGTTACTGATTGCTTGTATTACTGACGGATGGTAAATTTCCATAAAAATCTTGTTTCCTTCACAATTCTCTTCATAAACAAACTTCAAATAAAGAACCCGTTAATATTGACATTCAAGGAATTACTTAGTCATAAGACATATTACGGCATTCAACAGGTCCTGTACGGTCCACGGCGTCTACCGTGCTCAACGTGTTAATGTCTCCCTATACAAGTTTAATTTTAGCTTGAGTAATTGTCCTAGGTTATGCAGGCGTAAAACAAATTAATTAATTTAAAACGTTCTAAAAAGTTAATCTTTTGAAATTTTGGGTACACTTTATTTGTCTGCAATAGCTTTTATAATAGCTAATATGTTATTTAAAATAATAATATTTAGAATAACACAAATTTTTCCATAGTAGATAAAATCAAATAAAAGTTTATTTTCATTATTAAGTTAATCGAATATATTAATTTTACTATATAGCATTCAAAATAAGAATCGTTTTCTTTATTTTAAATACGGTTTGCATAATGCTTTGACTTAGTCTTATGGCATTCACTTTTATGGTCCCTAACATAAAAATCATCTGCTCTCATACATAACATAAAATAATCATAATCCGCTGTAATATAATTTATTTTAATAAAATGATGTTAAAATTTACAAAATTTACATATAGTCCCTCATCTTTTTCCAGGGTTACTGATGAGTTTCGGTTTTGCTGCCTGGCAAGACATGTCCGACTCTGCCTTCCACCCCCTGATGAGTTCAGCAGCTGCGAGGATCTGATGAGCAATCTCGTCCTGAGGCTGTGTGTCTGGCTGCTAGCAGGCATTGCAATCGTGGGAAACATTCTCGTCATTGTTTGGCGAAGCGGCTATAGCTATTGCAACCAGGTACTTACCTATCATGCAATCTAAAACTAAGCCAGTGTCTGGCTGCTAGCAGGCATTGCGATCGTGGGAAACATCTTTTCATTGTTTGGCGGAGCGGCTATAGCTATTGCAATCAGGTACTTACTTATCATGCAATCTAGCACTGAGGACTGTGTCTGGCTGCTAGCAGGCATTGCGATCGTGGGAAACATCTTTTCATTGTTTGGCGGAGCGGCTATAGCTATTGCAATCAGGTACTTACTTTATCATGCAATCTAGCACTGAGACTGTGTCTGGCTGCTAGCAGGCATTGCGATCGTGGGAAACATCTTTTCATTGTTTGGCGGAGCGGCTATAGCTATTGCAATCAGGCACTTACTTCTAATGCAATATACCACCGAGCCAGTGTCTGGCTGCTAGCAGGAATTGCGATCGTGGGAAACACCCTTTTCATTGTTTAGTGGAGCGGCCATAGCTATTGCAACCAGGTACTTACTTATCATACAATCTACCACTGAGCCACTGTCTGGCTGCTAGCAGACATCGAGATCATGGGGAACATATTCGTCATTGTTGGGCAGATTTGCTACAGCTCTGCATCCAGAAACTTAGTAACCATTTAATCTAGTTGTGTGACCGTATGAAGCCGCTAAGAGATATTGTGATCATAGGAAAGGCGCGATGACACGTCCTGGCAACAATACCTTTGCCGAGTCCGTCACCAGCTGCTAACCTGCCACCTCATCTCCTTTGATTTCTGAATTAAGTTATTCTGTTTTCCTGGGTGCTCCACTTTAACCAACGTTTCCCAACAAATACAAACGAATTCAACATTTCTCAATGGGTTTCAAATGCCCAATCTGCCACTAACAAGCTCAAAGAAATTGAACTGATAAGTGAATAAATGAACACAGATGTAGTTGTATTGGAGAACGGTTTTAACGACATCGGCCTATAGCAAATTCTAAATTTCGTATTAGCTAATTCATATTTGCTGACAACTTTCCAAAAGAGGAGGTGTCGCCATTTTCGTCGGAAAAATTTTACTTTTTCTCCCTTTTCACTCGTTACAAGTATTGAACAGATTTTGAAACAGTCGGGATGGAATCCAATCCAAACAGATACAAAATTAACATCATCGGAATCTCGTAATTCTCTCCCAATGGGAATAAGGAAATTCACTTAAAAAATTTTTAAGCCCTACTAATGGATTTGACTATCCATTAAGTTATGTTCTAATGGGGGATTTTAACATAAATGCGATCAACATGCAATAACATCAATTAGTGTCGCTGCTCTGTCTCTAAATCCTTGAAACAACTCTGCTTTTTACTTCTAAATGTGCCATGATGAATAGCCGAGACATGCATGAGTATGAGACTAGGGGCAGAGATAACTACCAAACTGGTAGACACACAACTGTAGTATATGAACGTATGCCTTCACAGGCAGGTGATTATCTCGTCAACAAATTACCAGATTCAATCAAAAACGCTCAAACATCCAAGGTGTTAAACACTCGGTTGAAGCACTTTTAGTGTCACTAACCTTTTATAATGTTAGCGAGTTTTTGGTATGTGATTGGAAGAGAGCCCATTAAGAAACTGATTGACTCTGTCGCAGGAAGTGGGAATAATTGGCGAACGAATGAATATATGTAATTTTGCAAATTGTATGTTTAAATTAAATTTCCGGAGGCGTGTATGATAAAATTTTAGCGAGTAAAGAGTAAAAAACTTGACTTTTGACGTGCTTCTTAAAATTTTTTGATAATAAAAATCTGGTTTGATTTAATATGATCTATGTTCTATCAACTTATTATACCTTTCGCATGTAACTTACAATCCTTGGAAGTGTCCTGGTAGAAAAATGTATTTCAGTTTCATTTGGAGTTTGCTTTCTTTTGGCATGTCTCCTATAAGTGAGTCCGCAGCATACCTACAAACAGATTACCAGTAATCCGCGACCAATAGCATTTCCAACAATCCTTATAAACTAGAAATGGCTGTACAGTCCTGTATCCTAAAATTTTGTTTAATTGTTTTAAAAATTGGTATGTCTATAAAAAAACCCCAGGAACTAAAAGTATTATCCTGAAATAATACCACGTTACTGTATCTCAAAAACAAGAGCTAATAAGTTATATTTAAGAATATTATTGAATTTGGTATGTTTCAAAATTTTCTAGTTTTTAGTTTAAAACACAAATTGTAATTGTAATTTTATTTATTGTAGTAAATTGATATCAAATATACACTTGTAATTAGAATTGTCTGGATTCTCCATCTCATTGCACAGCATTATGCATTTTTTCTTTCTCCCAGGTGCATTCATTCCTAATCACCAACTTGGCCGTGGGTGATCTACTCATGGGCTCCTATCTACTCACAATAGCTCTCGTAGATCGTCACTACCGCGGAGTCTACTTCATATACGATTCCGCCTGGAGATCTAGTCGTTATTGCGCAATGGCTGGATTTCTCTCCACATTCTCCAGTGAGTTGTCCTGTCTTCACCCTTACAGGTAATATTACAATATGTTGTAACACTTTTGTACTATTTAAATTTAAACTTAGTACGTACTTGTAACAGTATTATTTTTTTTAAACTCATATACTACTTTGAAAAATGAAACAACCAAACTACTTTAGAAGTGAGTGGCAAAAACGTGTTTTTTTTTGCAGAGGGGGGATATATTTAAAGCTCGCTGACAAACTCGAAATTAAAACACGTTAAATTATTAACTTTCTTTGGCCTACAAACAATGCTAGATGTAAACATTGTGTACACAGAATACAAAAACAATAGAGAAAAATATATGTTATTACATAGTAATTTTACATAAAGGAACAGTTAAGGCTTTTATTAACATGTGTGTATTTTAAAGAGTTTAAGTTGCTTGTATAGGAATTAATTTATATGCAAAAAATCTAGTATATGTTTTTCCCTACATATCGTGAAAACTAGAGACAAACAGACGTACGTGGTCTTTTTATACTAACCGTGTGTTAGACTTTACTAACCCTCAGCCATAAAGTAATTAGGAAACTTAGATAACTACTTTAAGTTAATTAATTATTTGTTCTAAATTTCTGTTAAAACAAATTACTGTAAAAATGACCCCATTTAAAAATACGGTAATTATGTCAGTTTGGTCCTTATTTAATCATTCAAATAAATTCATTATCTCTTATTATAGGTATTACTTTTGAAAAAGTTCAGTCTACAGTAAATTGTTCCAAATTATTAATAGTTGATAGTAAAACTTAAATATATTATTTAAAGTTTTTGATCTTATTTAAAAAATAGAATCCCATTAAAATCGTGAAGACACATGCACTTGTTTTGTATTAGATTGAAAAGCAAAAGTCTTTTGACTTAAAAGATAAACCTATTTATAATCGAGATTCGTAAAGGACCACAAAGGCAGTGGAGCTCAACACTCGAATACTCCCTAGAGAATGAATGATTTCAGTCTGATTAAACTGATTCCCAACACAACCAACTTTCTTATTAGTTCAACCTGTATAGTCATATTTAATATAATTTTACAGCTCTTATCTTTGATTCTTTAGGCCAAATCTGATCCATCCTATTCATCTAGAAAGTATCTAAGAATCGGAAAAATAGCTATCAGTTATATTAATAACAATATTTATTTTAATTTTAAGAATCATAGCTTTAAATTCAACAAAAAAATTTCTAAAATGTCAACTATCCACAAAGTATGTAGTGAAATCCTATAAAACGCTCATCTACAGAGCAATCTATACGATTACCATGAGAAATCTAAAACGATCATGAACTAAGAGATATTTCCAATCATCATTGATGTAATTCATATTTTTTTTAAGAAAACGCAATGCCTAAATTCTAAGCTACAGCAGAATAAATAATAATTATACTGTGGAAAATTATTAGTCTAAACTGTCTTTTCAAGTAGTTTTATACAAAATAAAGTTTATAAAACTCGCACTATACAGTGATTAATTGGACTAAAATTTGAAATGTAAATTTGATCAACACACAAAATACATTTCTATTTTTAGCTCCAATTAACTAGTAAAATAAACGTCGTTTGAAATTTAATCATGGACCTTGGATCTAAAACTTCTAAATGTTTGGTATTGCTACTACATATAATCATAATTATTGCTTTTAAATAAATTAATTATTTAAATTGCTTTTTAGACATATGTAAAACTATCGTGAAATATTTTAATAAGCACGTAAGTATAATAACATCTGAGGGTACTCCAAAGAATAAATTTCTCTATTACTTCTTTGCTGCAATATTTTAGCTATGAAAGGAAAATAATTTTCTGCTTTGCTCACCTTTACCTCACCTAACGACGCAAGGACCTTGAAGGGTACACTTTATTCAATGTGGTTATATATGTATATATATATGAATATATATATATGAATCCAGGGAAAATACATTATACTATTTACTTAGTAATAATATTGCTCGAATGTTACTGAAAATGATTCAAATTCAAAAACGTGGAGAAATTTATTATTATTATTTATTTACATGTCCTTTGTACTGCCTTTTGAAGCCCGTTTCAATGTTATACCTCTTGAATTAAGGATGACAGTCTATAGTGAGACCTTGAGATAGTAGTAAATATATATATTCAGATATATTATGTTAGAAATCTTGTTTACACGAAGTGAAAAGGGCTAAACTACCACAGAGAGTCGTTGTAACCAGGCGAATAAGGCTTACAACTATTTAAAATTCCAATCTTTTGAATGTCCATTCATTCCAAATTATTTAATTTACAAAAACAATATAAAAAGTATTTAAATTAATATTTACCACTGCCTTAGGTACGGACTTTTTTAAGAACCCCATAGGTCCATAATATGCTACTACATGCAAGATTCAGATAAAAAAACTATATTTAGGAAACAAGTCACATACATTCACATACATAAAGAGTGTGAGAATAGAAAGGAGAGGACGCTTTTCAGTAAATTTTACAGGTCCCTAATTGCACACACATCCATTCTTGTATATCGATAGAGGCTAAAAGTCGTAGTTGTAACAGCAGACTATTATTTGTTTCTATCCATCAGCATTTTTATCAAACTGTTGTTTCGCTATTTTTCGACATATTAGGCTCACATTAAAGGCTGTGATAAACAGCATGTGTATTAAATGTAATTAGTTTTAATTCCTTAAGAACTATAATCGAATGAAATTTAAAATTCATGTATGTTTCAGTAATCACTCTCGATCGCTTTCTCGTGATCATCTTTCCATTCCGCGTCCGTAGGCTGGAGATGACTCGTACCAAGCGGTTGATGCTGCTGGGCTGGCTTTTGGCTGCTTTACTCTCCGCACTACCACTGATGCACATCAACTATTTCCAGTGAGTAAAGTTGATTACACGAAGTTAATTCTGGTCGCAAATAAACATTACGCGATTCTCAAATAATTCCTTGTAATTAATGCTTGTCAAGTAAGGTTAACTTTGCATGAAGTTCAAGAAAAATTGATTTGATATTATGTTTGATCTTAAACGCTATACTTAGACGTGAGTTTCTTTTATAATAGATTTTGGCTAGTTCAAAGTTACAATGCTTCATTTGATGGCCTTTAATGGATGCTTAAGTATTTTTTTAGAATGATACACTGTGAGCTGGAGAGAGAGAGAGAGATAATTAAGGGTGAGGGGGGAGAGTGGTGAGTGAGAGGGGGTTCAGAGAAAGAGAGAACTGAAAAAGATAAATATTTGTATTACATTATTTTATTAAGTGTATTTACTTAAGGGAGATTGCTTACATTCTGCCGACGCTACCTTGTTTTTTCTTACTCTTATATACACAACACAACATGTTACAAAATCTTATATATTTTATTCTGATCCCGAAATACCGTTATTGAAATCATATCGTTTTCTGTCCGTCTCTGCGATAACTCTTGATAGAGCAATGACGTGAAACATTTTCCTTGTCCCAGTGATGGATCTCATTTGATTTTAATTGCCAAATTTTATAGGCCATATTCATAGTAGATTATACTAGCGTACACGACTGATAATAACAATAATAACATATGAAAGAGCAAAAATAATTTTCAATTAATCTTTTGCGTAAAATGCTCGCCAAAAATTAAAGTTCAAAGATATAATTTTTTATATTAGGCTGTAATTTATCATCATGCAAAATTAATGGATAACATAGGATTCATATGGATCTAATACAACAGATAGGTTAAAAAATTAGCTCAGAAATAACAAAGATTAATTTTTCCATAATCTCATCAAAAGAAGAAGGTTAATATTACCTTGGTATAAGATTGGTGACATTATTAGCACACTTCAGGCAAGCTTTTAATATTTTTGAAATATTTTAAACATCTTGGTATATTAATTGTATTTGTTTGAAATGTGGATACATAAATCGTGAAAAATGACTATGAGATTTTAATACTTTTTAAATATTAATGTTGGTATCTTATTGGCATCTTCACAGAAATATTTGCAGGACCAGCAAATGTTAATTTATATACATTTCTCACGCAAATAAAGAAAGGTAGGGTTGACCACTTCAAAGTATCTAATAAAAAAAAAGATTTGATTTGAGCCAGGCCAAATTTGTTTAAGCTTAAATCGAGTACATAAACAGTACAAGCTTAAAGGCAAAAATGCTCGGGTCTACGATGCAATCTGTCCACTTTATCTTAGAGCTTATAACACTTTGGGTAAACCTGTTCCATTGAGACGATTAAATAAATGTTACATTTGTTTAATTTAGGATTTTGACGTATCACACATATCACAAGTATTAATATACATACTTTGCTATTGAATCTACCTTATATACTTACTGTTTAAATACTTACTTATACTACGTTAGTAAACATAGGTGGATATCACGGGATGTTAATGTAATTAGGCACAATATTTGAAACAAATAATGTCAGTTACTGCATTAGCACAATTAAAATATGTATTGCCCTAAGCTCTCTGAGGATAAAAGATCTATTAGCAAATATAATTAATTAATGGTAAAGAATATTGAGGAAAAATATAAATAAATATCACACATACACTTTTATTAGATTTAAAGTGTTAAAAAACTTAATAAAATTAATTATTTTCGACATTCATAACGAATGGAGTTGTCCAATTACGGTTTTATAACTGGCACTTTTCTAGAAGCTTGATCTTTTGGTAGCTACTTCTATGGATTATACAGATACTCTGTAATATAATTTTCCTTCTTGGATTGTTTGCTGAACTTAAAACAATTAAAACAACAGCCATCTAAATGTTATTTTATCTCTAATTACGTCTTTTTTAATGGTAGTTCGTGACAAGTAATGAAAACTTATATAAATATTAAAGTAGTTATTAACATTTTTGGTTCTTCTTTTTTCAAAAAATTTTCCTTAGGAAAAATATACCCAATCATTAAAAGAGTAGTGCATAATGGAAAGGAATGCGTGTGGTCTTTATATTACTGAGATGTTGCGTCATTTCTGCAATGTTATAAGCCATTTGTATATTCTCTATAAAGTAATTGCAGAATTAAACTTTGTGCGTCTCGCCTGACAAGGTAAATAAGGAACACTTAAGTAACCCACCGCTTAGGCGTTACAACTTTTCAAAGTGTATTATCCATTGTAAGACACAATCGGCTCACATTCTGCAACTAGTTTGGCAGCAATGCCTAAATTAAACATTAACTAATTCACCAAGCGCCACTAATTTTGTGTTACGTAAGTTCCGATCCTTATTTTAACTCAATCCGCATGTTTGTCATTGTTACGTAAATATGTATTAGTTTAAGGTTTTTACATTATTTTATTCGTAGCAATAGGCTTACTTCTCAGGTTAAAACGTCCGGCTACGATAGTACTAGTAGCTACGCAAATTAAAAAACGTAATGCTTGTCACGATTGTTGTTACAATTAATGAATTAAACCATTTAGAGAAACATTGATGTGTTTCGCAAAGCTAGACGTAGCGTTGGACGCATATTAACCAAAGAAAATACGAAATGCTAACATGCGATTACTAGTTCCTACATTGTATTTTCTGAAAATTATTAGCTTCCTTTTGCTCTAACACTTCTAGAGGACACTAAAGGAGGTATTTAGAAAAACGAAATAGGAAGAGCGAATCAGGACATATATAGCTAAGGAAAATTGAATTAAAGTGGGATTTATATATCAGAAGAATGTCATGTGTTTATTAGGTAATGTTTAAAGTTAAACTCCAACAGCTAATAACCATATAATTTCATACGTAAAATAAAGTAAAATTTTTTTTATACATTACTCAATAACGGTCTAAGACCCGAGAGCCAAGTTACACCGTGCAGAAACATTACCTGGTTTTTTTATTCGAAGGAGTAATATATCTTAAACAGAAATTTATCGTCAGCCAAGCTAATCTTTGTGAAGACGATCCATAGGGGTAGCTGAAGGGATGAAAATATGGAATGATACATATATTTTTCTCGAATCATTTTATATGCTTCCAATTAGTAGGTAATGTCAACGTCAGATAACATGAAAAGGGATAAAGTGATTTCATATTAATTTATGGTTTTTACATTTGGTATTTAGTATGTTAAGCTAGAAAAAATATAATAGTATAAATAATAGGTTTTTATTTTTACAAAATCTGAGGACTCAGGATGAATAAAAACACACAGGTTATGTGTTTATAGAATGGAAATTTGCTCTCGGTTACTGAACTACATTAACAAAGCTATATCTGAAAGCAAAAAAAAAAACCTGGGTATGTCAACAGGTAAACCCTGTTATTTATTGTTGGGTAATTTTTGAAAAGCCTAGGTGGTGATACAGGGCATTGTAACTGAATTCCTGCCTACAGGAGAGTGCTTCGATAAATGCAAGCGGTGAGGTGGAAGGAATGTTGACATGCATGGATTGCGTTCATTTGAGCATAACGGTGTTAACACATTGCTTATCGTTGTATTTGATTTCTTATGTATACTCTACTCATTCTAAGTTTTCTAAGATAATAAATTTCAAAACATTTCTATTGAAAAACAAATAGGTTTTACTATTAGGTGGCTTTGTCTAGGTACTACAAAAATAGTTTTGAGGTTCCTTATAACTAAATTTACATAACACTTAGAACCAAACACAATATTTATGTAAGGTTATTTCAAATAATATGATTCACTTCTAACTTTATAAAACATTGTAGGAGTACCATATTATTATATCATATAATAGTCTTCACAGAGGCTGCATGCAAGATTTTAATAATTTTAATAGCTTATTCCATTTGTGAGATATCCTTTTGTCAGAAATTAAATTTTTACAGTCCGTTGACTTGTAGGCTTCGCTAACGCTAAGCCAATTATAGGAAGGCCGTTACTAACCTCAATATTGACTCTTTTTAGTTCACCCAATTGTAATACTTAAGATAAATGGAAGATCTGATCTCGGATATTTCCTACTTTAATTGATTTACTGGTTTTCCTACCTTATCTGCAGTCATTAGCTAAGAAGATTACAAAAGAAATAGTAAACCAAGATTTCTTTAAGCTTTTAAAATTATAGAATAATACGTGTAAGATCATATAAAACTTTAAAGGCCAGATTATGAACCAAGTAATAGTATACGACGATAAAACGTATAATACTTCAAAAACATAGCTAGTCTTATATATAGTTCTAAAGAATAACATCTTCCAAACCAGTAATCAGCTCAACAGCCCAATACATAAAACTTCATTGTCTGTAACCTACTGTTACTTATTTTCCAAACTATCGTATAATATTGAAAGATGTTCTCATTACAATAAAAAATTCCTATAGCTATAGTTTTTAAAACATAATAATATTCAAATACTTATTGTTGGCTTCCAGACTGAAAATACAAAGAAAAGAAGAATCTTAAAATACCACTCAAGCATACCGTATGGAACTGATATTTGATGGAAGATAAGAACCCTTTTTATTCACAACGCGTTAATACATGGCAAAAAATCAAACATCATCAAACTCATTCTTACCTTCCATCAAATATCAGGACTATAATTTTCCTAAGATCTTAGCCGATATTTCAATACGCTACTACGATATTACAATACTACTACATAATGAAGTAATTGCATATTTTGTTGTATAATGTAATAATTTACAATTGCTTGTTACAGCAACTTCTACGGCCGCTCAGGCGTGTGTCTAGCGTTGCACATCACTCCGGACAAGCCCAACGGTTGGGAATACTCTGTCTTTGTGTTCTTGTGTGAGTATATTGCTTATCAGAATACTGATATATAATGAAAATTAATGTCCAAGTTGAAATGGACTAAGCGTTAGTAACTGGTACAAGCTTACCTAACCACCGAATAATATTCGAGCTAACAGAGATCAGTATGGATTCATATACAATTTTTCCATCTGACAGAAATGTGAACAGGTAATATTCACATTAAATTAATATAACACACGTTAATAATGTTTAATTAAATAAACTAAATTAACCAAAATTGCGCTATGTAATCTTTGCGATACTTCAAAAAGTAAAAGAAATAATATACTATTATAACACAGATAGTAGTGTAATTTCACAGACCGTCTAGATCTAACCGTGTCAATAACTGACATAAGAGAATTTGTCTTGGCACTGTCAAGTTTTGAAACCCATGTTAACTACATATTTATTGGGGAAAAGTTTGGTGACATGGTATATTCAAGTGAAAAGTATTTCGTAGTGTACAATAGAAGATATGTATTTTTAAAACGGTCTGTGTTTTAGAAATACATATTGAAGGAAATTTCGATATGTTATCAAACTAGAAGTTTCTGTTGAATGGAAGGCTACATATTATTTTATCGTCTTTATAAATATTACTGGAAATTTACCTTAAATAAAATAACATGTACAGATAAATGCTTATTATTAGAGTTAAACGTCTAAAAATGGTAATATCACCGAGTCCAAAGTATGTAAATTAAGCAATGTTTAGACTCGGTGTGAACAAGAAGATTTTTTAATTACTAAAACTTTTCTATATTTTTTTGGAGACTCATCCGAACTAAAGTGAGGTGTATAATGAGTCTTTCATATGTGATTATGTAAAAATGTATTATATATGCTTTGTTAGTTTTGGTAGTAGAAGCAAAATAGGCAATCACATACAAGCAAATGCGAATATCGATTGTTATATAATGGCACTGTCTTTACTAGAATGTATCTGTTTCAGTCCTGAATCTCCTCTCCTTCAGCGTGATAGCAGCGAGCTATCTCTGGATGTTCGTGGCGGCCAGGACCACTCAGCAGGCCGTGTCTCGGGACCGCCGCACCAACGAGGCAGCAATGGCCTGGAGGATGTCCTTGCTGGTAGCGACAGACGCTGCCTGCTGGGTACCTATTATTGGTCTGGGTCTATACTCCCTGGCTGGGCTTTACCGTTCCTCCACAGGTACTATATAGATGATAGCTGAAATATCTTGAGATCTGGATAAGTTTATTTGAGATTAGGCTATAGGTTTGCCCATTTCCGTGACCCTGATGTGAGCTAATCTGTCTGTATACTTGGGGAGTGGCAATACAATCGCTTTCAGTTGGAATATTGTTTAAAACTTTTAAGCAATTTTTGGTGACAGCCTTTTAAAATTACATTTCAGAAGATAGGTAAAAACTAAAATTATTGACTATTTTACGAGAAGCGATAGTCGTGTCAAGCAAACATTTCTGCAACTTACCACATCAAAAGTTATTGAAAATAAGAATATGGAATTTGTACCGTCTTTATATAAATAATTACTAAATGATTGATTTTTTCATTTATATTTAATAGTGAAAATTAATATTTTTAATACGAAATTTTTCTAAATATCCTATTTAAAAATGCATGTAATTTATCTTTACTTGACAAAAAGAAAATTATTATTTTCTTTCTACATAGAAATTACTTTAATGTTTAGAAGTTTTTGATTTAAAAAGACATATTTTTACAAACAAAAAGGCCAATCAATACTGACTGTAATGATTGTCATTAGTTTTGTGGTTTGTTATTCGTCTCCAATTCCATCAGTCCTATTGATGAAAAAGTTAGCACTCTTGAGCTGCTCTTTCAATAGATTCACCACTCTCACCGTTTACTCCTCTTCACCATTGCCTGATGTATCGGTTGCTCGTAATATGATTCAATATTTAAACTGCCTCAAAACAATAAAAAGTGCCTCCCTTCAACGATAAGGATCGCACCAGGTGTTCATAGTCAAACCGTCCATTTGGATACAATTATTGAGAAGAAAAAATATAAATAATTTATATAATGTTTTAATTGTTTCGTGCAGTATTTATTTATTAATACAAAAAAAATTATTTTGCACTGAGACAAAAATTTTCGGTATATCCAGAAAAGTCCTAAAATACGATAATGTTTTGATGTCTTTTAAGATTTCAAGATCTAGTTATAACAATATCGTTCAATAAATTAAAAAAGTAGCGTTCAAAAATAGTTTAATGTTGTGATTAGATAGCCTTTTCTTGTTCTGGGACCAACGGTGTTGAGTGGAAAAAAAACACATTCGAGTCTACGCTCGAGCCAGACTCGAGCGCCATTGTTTAAACCCCCCGGCCGCGCTCGAGCGTGACTCGAGCACAGCTTTGCCGATTGATATAAGGAGTGGCTCGAGTGATATTCGAGTGCCGTCTGCTGCATTAGAAAGCCAGCTTTAATGGTTTAGTTCAGAAAAATTCCGCTAGGCGCTAACTAACGTCCATACCCGCTTGAGGCTTTTGTTTATCCACTGACGTGGCCTGGCGCGTCGTCAGTCTGTCTACAACAATAATCATTTTTTTTAGCATTTGAAATTTTTTTGGCAATTAAAATAATTAATTTGTAAATATTTATACAGTAAAATGCCTTTAAAAAAATTTAAATTACTTGTTTTTATTTATTCAAAAGTTAGTTTTCAAGTAACACAAGACATGCGGGAGTTTTATTTTTTCTTAAAAAAATTTAAGTTTTGAAATTTAAAAAAAAAATTAATTAGATTTTATAGGAATACAGTTTTACAAATCATTTTAAAGAGGAAAGATAGAACTTTTCAGGAAAATATAATATCTTATACATAATATTTAAACAGTTTTCTAAAAAAAAATCTTAAAACCAATTATTTTATGCAGACCGGGTTATAAAAACAGCAAATAGCGAGGCCAGACTCCAATGTGTTTTAACCGTTTAAGACCGTTTCTGAAACAAGATTATGAAAGAACTCTTCATTTGGGATTTTTCTGATCAAATCTAAATATATGTTGTTATTATTGTTTTGGAGACGTTGCTTGTTTTGGTAGTAGAAATGTGGTATGCTGGGAACAATAAAGGGTGAGGGCGAGAACGATGTTAGTACAAATAATCGACACACGTCCTCGTTGCTGTTCAGTCACCGCTGCCCGATGTACCGTCTGAGTTGCGTGAGCTATGTACATTTGTAACTTACTGTTCAAACCTAAATATACAATATAATAAATACAATACAATAAATCTTTCACTGTTTCCGCATGTCGATTGTGGAACGCTATCCGAGACAACATCAGAAATATTGACAAGCGCGAGCGCTTTGGGGCGGAGGTTAGGGCCTTTCTGCTGCGAACTCGTCGGGAAGTGACGGTTGGTGTTCTTGTGGTCACAACTTGTGGTAACTGTATGTAAGTTGCGTGGATAGGGAATGAAAGCTGATTAGGATAGGATAGTTTTTATTAGTTTGCCTGTTTGTATTAAAGAGATTTATGTTAGAGTTTAATCGAAATGGTTTAATTTTAATTATAATTGATATATATCAATAGATTGATATATATTCAATCTATTGATATATATCAATCTATTGATATATATATAATATATATATATATATACATTATTATGTTACATCCAATATGTAATTAGTTATTAAAGTGATTTAGTTTACGTGTCAGTTACAATGTTGTAATAGGTATGATGATATTTTACTTTGTTTGTTTTGTTTGGAGGTTAAGTGGTAGAGAGGACTTTTAAGTCCTAACTTCGCCTCTGTAAATAAAGATATTTTTCATTTTCATTTAATTTTTTATTCAATATTCTTTATAAGGTAGTTCTGGAGAAGTTGGTTGTTTTGATCTACAAGTGTGATTTTAATCTGTTGATTTTCTCGTAAACCACTCCGAAGATGTATGTGGTTTTTTTTTTCTTGAAGAATTTCATATATTTTGTTGCCGTGTGGTACATTAAGAAACAAGAGTGACAAGACTCTTTCTAACAATATTGCAGTATATTTCGATGATATCAATAAATCTTAGTTTTGGAGGATTCGATGTAGCTCCATTTTCATTTGAGTCAATGTAAGATGATTCTTATTCTAGGTTTGTGGCAGCAGTTACATCAAAACCTATTAAATCACTAGCGATTTGACTCAAGTAGAATTTGATCCAAGAATTGATTGATAATATGTCACTATATTTAAAGATCTAGAAATCGGCAACATTTTCATCTCTGAAACCCTTATCAAGTTTTATTATGGCATAGTAACTGCTTAATTTTACATACATATATTTCTTTCTAAAACCACCTATAAATAAAGCGGTGACTGGGCTATAATATTACATATATAGTATATATATATATATATATATATATATATATATATATATATATACGATCAAGAATGGAATTTCGCTTGTTCTAACAAGTTGTATATGTACTTTTCAAAGTAAAACCTAACGAGGGGAATATAAAACTCAACTTCTTGCATCTAATTTATTGTTGTTCTAGATGGAAAGTCAGTACAAAGTCAGTTTCAGTTAGTTGAACAATGCATAGTTAGTTACGATGCAATTTCTTTGATACTTACAATTATCTCCAACGTCTTCAATTTTTTATATATTGTTTCTTTCAATATCGTTCATTGGATCGATACGAATTTTCTAAATATATCTACTTATGCTTTGTATTCCTTTGATAAACCTTTCTTGTATTATGTATATCTGGACCTGCAATTACACTTTAACAACCAATTGTCGACACCTTTATATCCACCAACTCATCCGAAATAGGTTTTATCACATGTTTCCACTTTAGTTTTTGACAGGATTTAGTGTGACTACTTTGGTACTTTTTCTTTATCAAGCGAGGTGCATAGATCCTTCTATACCACATTTTTTTTGCAAGGACAGTCTCCAAGGACGTTCTGTCCCTTTGTATTTATTTTGAGGGTTGATTGATATTATGTCGTGAAAATAAATGTTATCGACTAAGAATTGATCTTGGGCTGCTTTAGATTTTCCTCGTACCATATACCAAAACTCCTTGTCATTGGATAAGGCAAAGAACAGAGATTCTTACAGAACAAACGCCTTACTACTTTAGAATCTGACAGTTGTTTCTTTGATTGCTTTTTAGTTTGTACAAATACTTCCGTCTCATTATCGTAATCAATATCCCTAAACATAGGAGGATTGTCAACTGATGGTATACTAAATTTCTCAAGACTAGAACCCGACCAAACTGTTTCATGGTGGTTTTACTACATATCTTTTTTGTTTCTAATTATCTGTATTTGTATTCCCTAATGACTCTGGTGACTGGTACATACTTATTCGTTTTCATAAACCTCATCTAACTCTTTGAAATGGGTCTGATCATTCTCACTTTGTAATTTCTGATGGAACTCCTCCAAAATTCTAGCATTAGAAACAGCGCATAACTTCGGTTGATGATGTTTTATTAATGGAGCTATCTCAGTAACATACGCACTTGAAGAGATAGTAATTTTGTTAGAAAAGCCTTTGACTTCATCCTGTTCAGAATGTTTGAACTTCACAGCAAAAACACTCTGAATCAATCCGTTTTGCTTCAAAATTGTTTGCCGCGTCGTATACATGCTTATACTTATATAGAATTATTCACATCCAAAACTATCAAACCACGTTTGCTTTAACGTTCCGAGAACGTAATACTACGTTTTTCTGTAACGTTCCGAGAACGTCAAATCACGTTTAATGTAGTGTTCTGCGATTGTCAAATCACATTTCCTATAAACTTTTTTAGATTCACTGAATTACTATCTAACAGTCAGATTTATCTTTAAATTCCATATATGTTTACTTTTTTGTAGTTTTCTGTTTTATTTATGGGCTTCTGGCACACATTCTTTTTGTAGTTTAATTTCATTGTAAATAGACACAACAGGTTCACATTGTTTCGTATGGCCTAAATATCAACCATGACTGAAGTAGACACAAGAAATCCCCTCATTATGAAGTTTTCTTTGATTTTAGTAATTAAATTATGTTAATATATCTATAAATAAACAATTACTGGATAACATTACAATCGCTTTCTATACTTTGCATGAGAGAATGTATGCTATAAAGCATTTAAATTCCACCTATTAAATAAAGGGAACTTTCAGTAAGCAATTAAACCTGTAAATTTAATTACAGTTCCAGGCTCTAGTTGTTAAGATTTCACTGCAGCGCTTTTTCGTGTTTATGTGTGTGTGTGTGTGTGTGTGTGTGTGTGTGTGTGTGTGTGTGTGTGTGTGTGTGTGTGTGTGTGTGTGTGTGTGTGTGTGTGTGTGTGTGTGTGTGTGTGTGTGTGTGTGTGTGAATTACAGTCTCCTCTGTGCTTATCGAGTAAATCCTGTCTCCTAAAGTGTGATTTTGTGACATTTGTTAACTGAACAATCGAAAGCAGAAATGAGTGTTGAGTTTACTTTTATAAGTAGATTAAAAATATTTCCCCATATTTATTAATTACTCTCAACAAAACATGCATCTAAATTATCATAATAAGCATAGACATTAACAGAAATTTTCACTACGTATTTCAAACAGTGTTATATCGTCGAGTTTTATTGGGTATTCGCATGTTGCTAGCTGCTCTCGTTTGAAAGGTTTATAATTGCTGATTCATTGTCGCAAACCCTCGAAGGGGTGTAAAGCTGCCTTATCAGTGGTAGGCTTATCAAATTCTCACTATTAGTTGCAATAGTCGGGGTCTCAATGAAAATCTTTTTACTGTTGTAGGAATCTTTTGTGGTCTATTTGGTTTTAGAAACATCTCTTCAAGAGCTACGTAATTTTCATTGACCTTTGGTACTTCTTTCATTTCCCTTGGACGCTTTAAGTACTTCTTTACCAGCATGTTAATGTCTGGAGTAGGTGTCGGCCACCTTGGTGTTAGTATCGTAATAGGTAATATATTACTCTTGTTACGAGGATCTTCATGAAGTGCTGACAAATGAATACGGCGTTTTGATTGTTTGCGATGGTTCCAGGTGGTTTGATTCTATTTTTTTCATAGATCCAACTCAATTTTCGTTTCAGGAGTTGGTTTTGATTCCCATGTTATTGAGACATTCATTCGTTCATCACACCACGCTGTTTGCTGGCACTTTTCTGGGATTTTTGGTGATGACCCATGTTTAGAAATCGTTACTTCATTACTTCAATTAGAACACGGTTTCTTCTGTGGGCATTTCTTGATCAAGACGTAGATCGGTATTTCGTAACTGGTAGGTTCGTGTAAAGTGCAAGTTCATATGTCTAGCCCAAAACAGAAAAGAATGTTCTAACATGGTCAAATATCAAGAATTTTCCATACACGAACCATTTAGTTGTGTTTATACCCATTTCTTAGTATTATTTTACGATTGAGAACGATAAAGGATTGTCCTGACTTCTACTTCCAGGTCTCAGCATGAATTGTAAAGTTTCATGAGTTCTATCAATTGTTAAATTGTATATTTTTTAAATACACTAATTAATAGCTGTTACAAGTTTCTGAGTTAAGCATTAATAAATTAACACTTTCCAAATATCCGTAGTGTTGGAAATAACTATTACTATCCACCTCCGTATTTACCATATCACTACCACACTTTTTACCATTGAAAATGCTCATAAGATCAGTAAAAATAAATTCGCTTATTGATATCATATTCTAGTACTTTACAGTTTTGACGCTGTATTATACACTTATGCAAACAATACACGCGGTTTCTTAGGCAGCAATGACTGGACAGCGACGAGGAGCGTTTCGAATACTTGTAATAACGACGTTTCCACACTCGCCCTTTTTCGTCACCAACATACCCCACTATTAATATAAAAAACAAGTAACTTCTTCAGAACAGCAGCAACATATATTTAGATTCCATCAGGAAATTAAATTACACCACCACGTCGATACACGTCCACGACCCGCTCAACACGGTTCGTCCCAGAACCGGCAAAAGCTACCTACTGCTATGGTTTTTAATTTATGTAATTTGTCTATTAGGTGTTCGCGTGGGTGGCTGTGTTCGTGTTACCGCTGAATGCTGCAGTAAACCCTGTCCTGTACACTTTGTCCACCGCACCATTTATCAACCCTGCGCGCCACGGTCTTCTGTCCTTCCGCAACTCCTGCAAGTTGTCCCGGAACACCTGCACGTTCTCAATGCCACCAACAAGGCATCAAGGTGAGTCATCACGTCTACAGGAAAACGTTTGAATATATTTAATATGTTCTGCTTTATAAGGAGGCTTTCACCGCGAGTGGAAAGAAATATTATGAGATGCAAAGACCATAACAAACTTTGAGCTAGCATATCATCGCCGAAAACCAGCAGGGATCACTTCTGGCTGGTTTATACCTTCCAGTTGAACCACCTACTGGGTATAGCAAAAACCGGTGTGTCACTTAAATCTGGGCAACCATATGGATGTCCAGGAGCGGCACATCATTACCGCAAATGTCGAGATTCTGGGGTTTATGGGCAATTCGACAGGTTTAGTCTACTGTGGGAGATGACTGTTGGAGTTGGTGAGTTTTTTTCCCTAACCTCAGAGGTTCTTGCTAGCCTCAACAAGCGTGTGCCACCCCCTGCCTACTTTGAGTGGAGAGGCTGGTTCAGAACTAGACTTCCCCTTCTTCCGGGGAGACAAAAACTTTGAGATATAGTGCCCTAATCCTTCCTCATGGATCTCGAGGCAGCCCCTACCCTCTAACCTTACCCATCCTTAATAATCCGGTCACTCCTGAAACAGTGGCAAAGGTTCTTACAGGACTAAGTGCAGTTTTATAAGCTTCTTGCTCTAAGAGATTAAAAAAATATCATCATATAGTAAAATGAAAGTAATATAATTTTATACCATATTTTAATTCTATGTGTTTGTAAAATAGCATTCGTTTAATCCTCCTTGAAAGATGTAATTATTCTACCTCATTGCTTACTCTCCTTCATATGCCTCACTGTATGACAGTTTTAATAAAGAAGAGGGATTAGTAGGGAACTTCCAACAATGGAAGCACGAGCTAAAGTCAATACGTTTGAGTCATGAATAGTAATCCGTAAGCCTGTTGTCATGTCAGCATTCAGGTAAATCCCTTTATGCACTATAGAATGAGATTGTGATTTCTAGTATTGTTATGTGGCACCAATACATATGTATGTATAAAACTAAATCTAAGACATTTTCTTATTGTTTTTTTTATTTTGAACTCTGTAAAAATATATTTCATTATCCCCAAATGTCGCACATGTGGCGGCCTGCAAGTTAAGTTACATTACTAGTATCAGTGCACATTAATGTAGAGTGATGAGGTATGTAAGGTTTTGTAGTTTGGTTTAGTTTAAGATTAAGGTTGTGACATATTTTGAGCAAGGGTTGCTGTGAGAGGATTTTAATAATAGGTTAGATTGGCAGTACAAATACCATCAAATGAACCAACACATTTATTTGTGACAACATTTCATTAAATTGATTAATTGATTGTGTCAATCGACATATTAAGCACAAACCTTGATACCTTAATACTTTGAAAACATGTTTGATATTAAATTATTCATTACAATTTATTTTAAATTTAATTCATTATAACATTTACTAGTAATTTTGTAGTGTTGCAATAATAATGAGTTCATGGACTAACATGAGAAACTTTCTTTAAAATAGCTAAACATTTACATGAATTTACATTTTCGAAATTGTGAACATTTAAAATAGATATGGAATTGAAAATGATTAATGAACCCTAAAATATACTAAGTTCTTAAAATTACTTACATTTTATTTCACATCACACTTATTACGCCTAGAGATATTTTTTTCCGCACACGAACACAAACACTCCCGAACTTCACTTTTCGAATTCCCGGCCTCCACTTCCACCTCTCCTCCTTGTTCTTCAGTTTTGATGTTCTTCTCCCGCCAGCTCATTGACCACGCCTCTGCCAAATCTCTCCATCATAATTGGTGAGTAACAATTTTCCATATCAGCATGGCTGTCCCTTACATTGTCGCACGGTTTTTACAAATAAGCATTTCCTGTTTGTTCACCATCGGCGTCTGGGCGGATGTGCGTATCTACTTACATCCGGAGGATGTTTGTCTCGAATTGCAATACGAGACTTCCTTTCCAGCAACTATCTGTACATCTATTCTATGATTTTTTATTTTACTAATAATACATATGTCTTACATTCCCCTGGCTTAATGACGATTCTACCTACGAATCGTACTTATAGTCTAATTAAGGTTATCCATTGGGTTGTCACGTTCATGTACTGTAGACTTCAGGAATTTTATTTTGATGTTGTTAATGTGGATGAAGTAGAGGGCTATAAAAAGAAGTAGTGTTATTATAGAAGTCCAGGCTAATAAAATGTACAAAATGAGTTCCACGTTGTTTACTATGTTGTTGTCGTCGTGTTTTAGCTGGAAGTGGTGTTGTCTTTGTAGATTGTGAACGAAGCAGGTGAATGCGCAGGTAGCTCGGAGAGTAGGTAGTGTTGTTGTGTTGAGAATGCTGTGTAGACATCTTCCTTGTTGTGTGCCAAGTCATGTATTTGGTGTTCTGTCGCAATGTCACAACACCATTCGAAGAAATCTCCGACGAACGTGTGCGATCTTCTGTTTCTATCTGGTTGCTGTCTTTGGATGAATGGGAGGTGTTCTGCTACCATTTGTTGATGTATGAGGGTTTGTAATGTGGAAAGGTTGTTCTGTATCTTGCAATAGGTTTGGGAGTTGTTGAGGTTTATAGGGGAGAAATTTAGAGAGGGTTCGTTTTTAGGTATATTTTGCTGTGTGTTGAAAGGAATTTTTTTTGTAATAGGGATGGAACTGATATAAGGTAGTGTCTGAGGCATTGGAGTAAAGTACGCTCCTGTGAAGATTTGTACTAGAGGCTTATTGGGTTCTTCTGTGTTGTGGGTTGATGTGCTGGCAAAGGTGGTAAAAGAGGCATGGCAAGTGCTGTCGGTAGTAGTAGTAGGAAGTGCTGTAAGGACTTCATCTGTCTCGTGGGTGGTCGGGACGGTTTTGAGTGCTGTAGACTGGTGTCTTGTAGATTGGTGTCTTGTAGATTGGTTTCTCAGGTTGTGGTTGGTTTTTCTGGTGTCATAATTCTAAAACTTAATATCTACAGGTTACATATACATTTCAGTTTAATATTTTGTAATTAATACACATTTATGTCTAAGGTTTTTATTTACAGAAATCTTTTAATAACCTCTCGATGGTGTGTCGTATTTCCCTAGCTCTATGTAATAATGTTTTTACTAAGCATCTTAATCTCTAGTGTTCTTAAATAAGGTTCGAAATTATGTTATTTTATCATATTACAAAACGATACTACGCACCTTTGTTTCTGAGGAATATGTAATATCCCTTCTTTGTGCTTATTGTCCATAGTCATTATTATGATCATAATATATGTTGCCTAATCAAGGCTGTTATAGTTTGTTAATGAGCAATATTGCTGTGCTAATACATTACTATGTTAAATATATGTTACTTTCCTTCAATGTTAGATTAGCTATGTAATAATTAAACATGTTATATAAGTCATTTACATGTCATATATTGAAGTATTTGTTTATCCTAGGATTATATAATATAGAACATGTATGTCTCTTTCTTTGAGATGCATCTCAGGAAAATTGAGTCCTTGTAGGGTATATTATGTTAACACTGCTATCTACTAACTTAAATAAATATGATATATGTAGTATACTTTATCATATTTTTATATTCTTTATTACTAGGCTATGTATACACGTATCCCTCAGGTAAGTATAATATGTACGTTGTGTCAAGTTAGAGTACGCTTTGTTATTGCAGTAAACGAGTACGTGGGAAACATTACTTGCATACTAAGCTGTCTGAACCACCAGGGCCCTTGGCGACCCAGACCGCTGGTACAAGGCAATGCCCCCTAGTCATAGTCACAACATAGTCGGTGTAGTATAGCGTGGGAAGTTAGTTGAGTTAGCAGAAAACTTATCTGCCTGGGAGACATACCAGAGTCACGGTCAAGTCTTACTAGCCAGTCTAAGTACGGTTACCGTGGGTTACAGGCTCTGCTCGTGTCGTGTCGTGTGTGCTGTGTTAGTGTCCTGTGTATTGGGATTATCTATACCAATATCTTTGGTACGTGTAAACCTATCACTTAATCCACTAAATTACAGTAAACCTCACATTAAAATACAAAGTTAGGCGTTTTAATTTTCTGAAACTTTTATGTCTTTATTCTCTATCGTTTTCCGACACAACATCGAGATTTTAATATACATTTTTATTTCTGTTAGACTTACTTCAGTGACTCTCAAGGTTATATAAACGTTATAATGAATCATTCAAACCGTAATCAAGTTAACCGGTCTCTCAACTCCTGGAGTATAATACCTATTCTTTAAAGCGATTCTTGCGTGACTATGTGGTAGCTTTTTAACCTCATATATTATGAAAGTATTGCGAAGATACTTTTCACTCTCTTCAAATTTTTCTACAAGGCAGTGAGTGCATAGTGGATGTTCATGAGAAATATTGCATTATATTATTCTTGAATATTTTATTATTGCTCAAGTCCCTTCATATTTGTTTTATATTCTCTTATAGAATAATTTCATTCTAGCAACATGTATTGGTTGTTCTGTTAACCTTCCCCTGTGGTAAATTTTCTACTGCATATGTCACTTCGTTAATTTTTTTCTTGACAACGAAAGGACCTCTAAATGGTGTTTGAAATTTACTATATTTTTTGTGTGGTCTTTCGGGAAATGGACCAAGACTTCATCGCCGGGGTTTAAATCCAAATGAGTTTTTGTCACGGTCAAAGTATTTCTTTTGCGCTTCCTGGGCTTTTTTCATGATTTTCGGCATATCTTTGCGTATTTGCTCTAAAATTTCTATATTTTCCAACACCATTTTTTCGGGATTAACCTGTAAATATATACAATCAGACGGTAAGTTAGCTTCGTAACCAAACATGAGGTAGTGCGGTGTGTAGCCTGTTGAAATGTTTTACAGACGTGTTGTAGGCAAAGGTAACTATTTGTACGTATTTTGACCAAGTTTGGGGTTTTTCCACAACGTAATGAGATATTGCCTTGATTAGCGGGTGGTTGTATTTTTCAACCGCACCTTGTACTTGTGACATATAAGCAGCGCCTGGCCTTTGTTCAATCCCGAGTGCATTTAGTAACTGTGAAATTACAGAATTCATAAAGTGCGTTCCTCTGTCATGATTAATAATTCTAGGAAATCCAAATGTGCAGAATAGATTTAATAATTTTTGCGCTACTGTGTTCGCATCTGCATTTCTACAAGGGGTTGCAAATGCCATTCTAGTGCAGGCATCGGTTGCAACTAGGATATATTTGTAACCATTACTTTGTGTAATATTACCTACAAAGTCTATTGTTATTCTGTCAAAGGGTTTTATGGAGGGTGGAATAGGTTGTAGTAGGCCGTAATTTTTGTTCGTTTTTTGGCCTACGTAGTTGACATTCTTCACAAGATTTTGTATATTGGAGGATATCACGGTACATATTCGGCCAGTGATATCGTAATTTTATTTTTGAAGCTGTTTTGTAATGTGATAAGTGTCCACCCGTGTAGGGGTTGTCATGGAATATTTTTAATATTTCTTGTGTTTGTTTTTGGGGTATAGCCAATAAGTTTCTAGTTTCTTGTCCGTTGAAGGTTTTGAAATATAACAATCCATCTATTTCTTCGTAATTTCTTGAAGCCCGTCTGATTTTTTTATTTACCGCCTCAGGTGAGGTCATCGCAAGGCGTATTTGTTTTAAATAACTGTCTTGAGCTTGTAGTAGGGGTAGATTTGTCTGTATTAAAGTATTGACAGTTAAACACACGTCCGTAAATTTCTTCATCCAAAGGTTGTTCTAAAGGATTTCTGCTTAAGGCGTCTGCTAACACGTTTGTAGCGCCACGTTTATGGTTTACTACAATGTCGTAGTCTGTTAATGACAGTGCTAATCTGTTTTAATCTAGTGGAAGTGTGCTTAAAATTTTTTATAAAACTGTAATGCGGCACAGTCCGTATAAACTGTTGTTTGTCTACCAAGCGTGAATTCTCTGAAGTAGTTCACAGCATAGGTTAGTGCTAGCATTTCACGTTCAGCATTACTGTAACGCATTTGGGTATTTGAATATTTTTTTGACATGTAATAAATTGGGTACATTCTATTATTTTCTTCATCTAACTGTACTAACGCTGCTCCGCATTCCAATCAAACTGCTATCTACATAAATGTGTGCTTCCCTGTTTGTCCTTCCAATGTGATAGTAATGGTGGGTTTGTCAAAATTTGTTTGATTTTTATAAAAGCCTGTTCACATAGATCCGTCCATTTAAATGCCATGTTTTTATTTGAATCTTTTATTATCTCAGTAAGGGGTTGTGCTATTTTGGCATAATTTTGGATGAATCTGCGGAAGAATCCTGAGCATCCTAAAAATTGTCTCACTTGCCTTACACAAGTTGGTCTTTTAAATTCGGTGATAGCTTCTACTGACTGTTTTTGGGGTAAAAATGCCTTCCCGTGATACCTCGTGTCCTAAAATGTTTACACTTTTGTAGAGAAATTTTACACTTTTTTGTATTTAGTTTCAAATTAGCTTTTTCTAGTTCTTCTAATATAGTTTCTAGATTATGTAAGTAATTTTCAAATGAGTCACCATAACAAATTAGGTCATCCACGTAACAGATGACTTTATTATAAAGGTGACGGTTTAATATCGCATTCAAGGCTTTACTAAATAATGTGGTTGAAGTTGAAAGTCCCATCGGCAGTCGGCAAAACTGTAGAAGTCTATCAGGTGTTTTTATGGCTATGATGTGCCTATCTTCTTTCCTAACCTCCATGGAATAAAAATGCATTTTTAAGGTCTAATTTTGTAAATGTGTGCGCTTTGTTCAAAGAGCTTAAAACCAGGTTTACTGAAGGAATGGGGTGGGCATCTGTTTTCAACTGTGCATTAACCTTCCTGAGATCAGCTACCATTCTGTCGCTTCCATCTTTATTTTTCACTAAAAATACTGGGCTTGCATATTCTGTGTAATCCTGACATTCCTCTAATATTTTTGCTTGTACTAAATCGTCTAATAATTTGTTTAATTTTTCCCTTTCTGTTTTACTCTGCCTATACGGTGGTGAGTTTACAGGTTTCGTATTTGGTTTTTAATTCGAGTTGAAACAGGAGGTATGTTTGCAGGAGTTTAAATCGATTACCTTTGTTTGTAAATATGTGTCTGTATTTTTGTAAAACGTTCAAGGATTTGTTTGTGTTCTTGGAGGGTTAAATGTGGTGAGATATCAAATACTATGCCGTCCTTATCTGTCAATATTGTTTTTCCTGTGTCAGTTGTAGTGGTTATGGTGTTCCAGGGTAGGCTGTACTTCGAGAGTTGGGTAATGTATATGTCCTATCGTAGTATGTGCGGGTATCCTTTTTGGGAAATTTGATGCGTTATAAATATTTACAATTGTATCTGTACCATCTTCCCCTTCTGTAAGATATGCATGACATTTCTTTTTTATTCTTAGATTCCTATCTGTTTCGATGGCTGTTCGAGACTCTATACCTTTTAAAGAGCTAATCCTAATGTGCTGATGTGGTGCTATAATTATGTCTTGTGGGGCTGTTACCTCTGTTACTTGCTGTACTTCTAATTCCTGTGTGTTTTTAAAATTCTTGATGTCTAACTGCCACTGTTCATTCATAGGTATTATATGTTCAATCTGATATTTGGTAATTTTTTATTGTTTTATTTTTATAGTTTAACTCCACGCAGTTCTGAAATAGGAATATGTTTCCTACCAATATAGGGCTGTTTAGATCAGGTGTCACATAAAACGTGTCTTCAAGTATTACTTTGCCAATTTTTATGGCGATCTTTGTTGAACCCAAAACTGTTAATGGTATACCGTTAGCCGATATCAACGAGAGGGTATGTTGCTAGTATTTACTTTTGTTTCACAAACTAGGTCTGCTCTAATAATGTTTATGTTACATCCTGTATCTATAATGCAGGGTACTGGATGTCGAGGGTTTGTGGTCAAGGCTACGTCTATTGTTAGGACAGGTATCTTCTTCGTAGTTTTATTTCGCAATTAAATATGAGATCATAAATATCCTCTAATAATAATGTTTTATTTTTCCTCGGTCTGTGTATCCTGTCTTGCGTTTATTTCTTGCAAGTTAGTACAATCTATCATATTCTGTTTCTTCTGTTGCTCTATGTGATTTAAAATCTGTATAGTGTCTATCTCAATGGTTTCTTCCAATCCAGTATGTGTGTTTACCTCCCCCATACTACAATCTGGGTCCTGTTTTACGTGCGCTACCCCCTTTAATACACTAGGTTTTATCTGTCGTGTGAAATTTTCTGAGACTGCAAGGTTTCTTGTAAAGCTGGGTTTATTTATATTTGTTTGTCCCCGAGGGGTTTGGTTCGCTTAGGGTTGGTGTTGGATTGAAGACAGATTGAAGTTTTATGGTGTGTATAGGCTTTTGCATAATAGGTTGTTCAATTTCTTCCATCTTCTTTAAGGGTGGGAATTCTTGATTATAATCTATGGCTTTAAATATCACTTCTGAACTGGTCTTTCCAGGGGTTGATAGTGGTATTACTTTGGGGTTAGTTGGAGTAAATGTCATAGACTTTATACATTTGTAAGTTTGTCGATTCCTTTGGTTAAAATCTATAGTGTTATTTGTTTTCGCTTTTAGTAAGGGGGAAGTTCGGTAAGGGTTAGTATAACCTCCCCCTATTTCCCGTTTTTTTTGTTGATTCTGTTTATAATAATTAGACTTGTAACATGATTCGATATTGTGGTTTGTTCGCTTGCAGTACCTGCAGAACAGCTCTTGTGTATTGTTGGTTTTAGGTGCTAAGCGGTTACTTTGGGGTTGAGAAGTTAATGAACGTTGCTTGAACCAACATTGTTCAGTATTATGGTTGTCTTTACGGCAAATAGTGCAATACCTATTTTGTCTAGCAGGTTTGTATTTGGGAATGGTTTTGTCTTCTCCTATCACTGAAAGTAACGTGTTTAATCATAGGTGGCCTTTGGGTTTGTTTGGGGGTAGTTTGGGCTTTCCATATGTCTATTCTGGTGAGGACTAGGTGTTCTATCATATCTTGGCTTATATTTTGAGTTTTCATACGGGGATGGAGACCTTTCGTACCTGTGGTTATGATTTGAAATTTGGTTTGTAGTTAGGGTAGCTACTAAATTGGTTTAGGGTGTTAACTTCTGCTTGTAGTTTATGGATGATGTTTTGTTCATATAAGGGTGTACTATAGGGTCTGTTTGCTGCAACCCTATTGTATCTTTCTTTTGTTTTTCATTTGTGTTAGAACTAGCTGTTCTGTAATTTTTTAAATTAGTCTCTAGATCACTTAAGGTGTCGTTTTTCAGTCCTATAACTCGTTCACAGATTTCTGGTTTTAGTCCCTGTATGATAGAATGTATAATTTGCTTGTCCTGTATTGTAGGGTCATATCTTCGGCATGTTGTTAATATATCTAAAAAATAGTTTAGTGTTGGCTCGTTCTCTCCCTGTATTTTGTGTTCTAAAATCATTTGTAGACTCTGGGTTTGTGCTAATGGAGTGAAAGCCTCTATGAAACTTTTAGCAAGTTGATCCCATTGTATGGCTTCCCCTCGTTGTTTTTGCCTGTAGTGTTTGAACCAAGTTAGTGCTGTGCCGGATAAATGCGCTGGGAATAAATTAACTTTAGTGTTATCTGTCCATCTGTTTGAAGTTGCTGCAAACTAAGAATATGTCTAAAAAAATCTTGTGGATTTTCGCTCTGGAGACCTGTGTAAGTCCCAGCTGATATTAGCGGTATGTTTTTCCCCCATGGTTGCTGTGTTCGTTCTGTCAGGTAGTGTGAGTGGCTCGTAATGTTGTGCTAAGGTTGGGGGTGCTTGTGTCTTGATGTCCGCCTCAGGGTTATGTACTATGTCGTATAAATTTGTTCTCTGCACTAGAAAAATCCTCGATTGTAGCTAGATCCTTATAGTTTTCCCTGTCCTCTTCACTTAGGTGAGTTTTTCGTGTAGTTAAATAATTAAATATGGTTTTAATATTAGGGTGACTTGCGCTTATACGTGTTAAGTTCTTAAGTGCCGCTAGGATAGGTCTGAGGTCTGCTACAGTGTCTGTGTCTCTAGATAGAATTCCATTTTCATTTAATATTTTTATTATGTCACTTTTGGAAGTCCTATATGTGTCTAATGGTATTAAATCTTCATGTAGTATGGTTTCCATTTAATTATACATGTCTATTGACGTACCTCGTTAGTTTACTTGGCGTTACTCTAATTACGGGTTTGAAAATATTTTTGAGTTATTGGAAATTTAATTTATCTTTTAGGTAAATGAGTGGTTTGTCACTGAAGTAGGCTATTTTAGTTAAATACTTTCTTATAAATATTATTTAGTTCTAATTTATACCTAGCCTATGAAAACTATGTGCTCGCCCATGTGAGGAATTTGAATGCCAATCGAGTTTTTAGCGCCTCCACCATGTAAGGTTTTGTAGTTTGGTTTAGTTTTAAGATTAAGGTTGTGACATATTTTGAGCAAGGGTTTGCTCTGAGAGGATTTTAATAATAGGTTAGATTGGCAGTACAAATACCATCAAATGAACCAACACATTTATTTGTGACAAACATTTCATTAAATTGATTAATTGATTGTGTCAATCGACATATTAAGCACAAACCTTGATACCTTAATACTTTGAAAACATGTTTGATATTAAATTATTCATTACAATTTATTTTAAATTTAATTCATTATAACATTTACTAGTAATTTTGTAGTGTTGCAATAATAATGAGTTCATGGACTAAACATGAGAAACTTTCTTTAAAATAGCTAAACATTTACATGAATTTACATTTTCGAAATTGTGAACATTTAAATAGATATGGAATTGAAAATGATTAATGAACCCTAAAATATACTAAGTTCTTAAAATTACTTACATTTTATTTCACATCACACTTATTACGCCTAGAGATATTTTTCCGCACACGACACACAAACACTCCCGAACTTCACTTTTCGAATTCCCGCCGGCCTCCACTTCTCCACCTCTCCTCCTTGTTCTTCATTTTGATGTTTTCT
>NW_025790629.1:0-5441 GCF_021130785.1 Homalodisca vitripennis
AATGTAATGTGTGAATATGAATTAAGTTTTCAGAACAATTTTGATTTCTTCATCAACCACACTATCTTCTCCTCTGGTGTCCACCAGTACTTGTTGGTTGCCTGGGGTATATTTTATTTATATTTTCTTTGTGGAAAGATGTTAAAACATATTCAAGTGTGTAAATACAAATATGAGCTTCAAAGTCAGATTATTCAGATATTATTTAAAAACCCATAATATTTTTAGCTTTGGTTGTGGACTCACAGTTTTTTGTGAACATTTTATTGAAATATGTTATAAAAATAAATTGGAAATTGGGCCTCATGAACTTCTGATAGTATATAAAGTTCACCTCCCGCCAAAAGGTTTGAAAGGTAATTATTTTTATTTTTATAGGAGCTAGCTAAATTAATTGCGCAAAAAGAACAGTCTACAAGTTCTTGATAAGCATCTAATTTTGGTATTTTGGTTAAGAACACATACCGGAGAAGTGTTAACAGTAATCAACAAGTGAAATTTAATCACTGTTTAACGAAATAAAATTTTTTGAGCGTTAAATACTCAACATCAGCAAACTGAAGTTTCCTTTTAGAAGCAGAGTCGAGAAGAGATTGTTTTGTTACACATCACTACCCACTATTCTAGTTTTTCTTTTCTGATAACCAACCAAGACAGTAAAATAGCAACTAGTTCCCAACAATGAAAGCACATGAGAACTATTGTAATGACTATTACTCAAATTAGCCATTAATTACAAAGATGGCCCCAGTAGTGTGTTCATGGCTATTACTCATTGTCTCTCTTGACCTCAAACGTGTGAATGCCGGCAGTGGGGTATGTATTATACTTTGTCAGGCTCTACTACGGCCTGCAGCGCAGACGTACATTCATCATTCAGAAAAAATCATCACAAAATTAGTAAAGCACTTATGTTTTACTATATGTCCAGCTTCTATAGTTAAAAATATCAAAAACAATATCTAGAACTATAATACATGGTTCGATGCAAGATTAAAAATACTACCTTAAACTCCGTAGCGAGCCACAAGCGTAAATAACCAAAACTGACTCCTAAGAGTAAGCCATACACCTTAAAAATAAAATCGAAAATTGCCCACATACCAAAACCTAAGGTTTCTTTCTAATAATTATCTTATAACACTAACAAGGTAAAAAAAACGACACAAAATATTTTTTTTTCACTCTTTATTGTTAACTTTACAGTCTAAAAATAATTGTAAAAGTCATAATTTGTCACTGAAAAATAATTTAATTTTGACCATTCTATGTGTTCAGGTATATAAAATTAACAATAGTGTGAACACAATTTGTAGTTGTGATATTTTTACACAAGAAACAAGCCATATAGTAATTTCGTATATTGGGGTGAGAGAAAAGGGTCAGTAAAAGAATAGGATTTTGTGATGAGGTTAAAGGAATTTATAGGTATGATAAGGTTGCGTTCGCTGTGCACTGAACAATAAAAATCAATTGAACTAAAAACCAAAAAACTTGAACAATGTCAAAGCCACTACATCACAATAATAAATACATAAACTCACACTGAACAAACAAACATTGATTTAAACACATTGATTAAACAATCAAAATTGAAAAGATAAATACCGGGCGGATCGCAAATGGAAGGGCGAAATAAACATCCTAACCTTACGCACAGGCTAACGAGGCGGACTGAGCGCCTTCCCACGGGCATCAGTAGACATCGTTGGCTCTGCGGTGAGACTATGCAACATCCCGGCCCGCCCACTATATATTGTGTCGGATCGAGAAACAAGAGCTCGTGACCTTCAAAATAGACACGAACGATTGACGTCGTCATCTTATTTTTAGATAAACCATGTTTTTCGCGACAGCTCTTCTCTCAATCTTTCTACTAAGTTTGTTACCCCAGAAAAATGCCTTTTAATATTAATAATATTAAAATAAAAGAATTGATTTTTGCCGTCAGTGGACGTCGTTGGCTTTTAATGCGCTAGTTTAGGCATGACGGTCTAGTAACGTCCATTGTGCTCGGAGTAAGGCGGTTAAAATCCTATTTGTACTAATGGGGTTTTTTATAACTCTCCAAACATCCTCTCTCCCTGGATAACCCATATGATTATAATTAATTTCAATTACCTTTTAGTAATATCTTTGACTTGAATGTATATGAACTAAAGAAACTTTTCACCTTGACGCTAATTGAACATAAATTGGACCACTAGCAGAATTGATTATGTCACACATTCCTCAGTACATTTGTTTCATCTTTTTGTGAGATCACAATCCTCTGGAGGGTGGAGTGATAATTTATCGGTAAAGAGCATGTTGGGATGCATTAAAATTTTTCAAGGAGTTGATAATCTCTTAGGAGGAAAATAATTATGATGCTGTTTCTGGTTTGAAATAATAATAAGAATCAGTGTCTCCTTGGATTTAGCAATTTTAATATTGATTGTACCCAGCAACTGTCCTAGTAGATACATTTAAAAATATACACATATTGTGTTATATTTTATGTAATACATTTGCTGGAAATATAAACATAAATATATAAAAAAATATATAATTAACAATAAATTTAGTAAACATACTAAGTGTATGTGTGTCACCCCGGCCTTGGAATATAGATTGTACAAAATTTAAAATATCATATCACACAAATATCAGATCATGAGAGTCAACTCCTTATGAATTTTTATGAATTAAAGTTTACATGATATAAATAATATTAATATAAAAAGAATTTAGAAATTTACTTTAAATAACATAGAAACATTTCTAAGCAGATATAGAAAGTGGGAGGCATGGATATAATTTTGCCAAGCACTGAGTAGATATGAAAGATGATGAACGGTTTCATATTATTTTTCGGAAGTTAAAGTTTTTTTCCTAAAATTAGTCAAATAAGTTTAAAAACACATTTTCCTAGGACCTACTGAATTACTAATGATGTACAAATAAAAAAAAATAGTAAATAAAATATGTGAACTTGAGACAAAATTTAAAGTTTCTAAAAACACTACACAAATTTGAATAGTACATAAATGAGGAATAAAATAAATATGAATTGAAAGAAGTGTAGTTGCAAACTAAACCAAAATATTTTGATATGATTTTCGTTTTTAACAGTCATTAACCTTACCAGTATTATTCTAAAGTATATCTCAGCTCAGCTCCATTAATATACCAATAGTGACATATCTGAACTGTGTTATTGACGGTGTTTTTAGATTTGAACTCTTGTGTCTGAATATCAGTGAAAAAATTTGGTTTTTTTTGCATTCAAAACTAAGTTTTTAGTGAGGTACAAATGATATATCAATTGGTTTTTTTAAACAGTCTATTAAACATTCATGTTTAAAACCTCTTGCTCATGGTAATCAATTCTTCTTCAATTTATGGAATAATTTCCTGATATTTTTGAAGTTGCCAGAGTGATTCCTCGTCTTTAAAAAAAGGTGGTGAGACTGATCCAGCATTGTTTGTAGCAGGCCAGTGGCATTGCTCCCCATTTTTTACTAACAACATTTGAAAAATTGGTTTATGACTAATTTTCAAAACATCTAGAGTCTAATGAACTATTGGAAAATAAACAACATGGTTTACATTGTGAAAATTCAACATTAACTGCCCAGTAAAGAATAGTCCTTGCCAAATTATAGTTAATTTGGTTACAATATATAACATTGTTCATAAATACTGGTTCTAAGTACAATACGTTCTTGCTCATTTTCAGGTCCATAAGAAAAATCCTATAACAAACAAAATTAACCTATCATGTCTTCTGCTTCTTTGAAGGCTTGCCTAAGTGATCCAGTATTTTTTCCAGAGCATTATAATGAGTTCCAATACAACTTAAAAGAAGACATATCACTCTCATCACATAGATGCTATTAATTGTAAGTTAACACAATAAAACTAATCCTTGTTTACAATGTGGATGTGCATTCCATCAAATGTTGGTGTCCATAAGGGTAATATTTTGTTTGGATGATTCCGTGGTGGATTGGGCTTGAATATGTTCTCGGGCCCATTAACACATCAAATGCTGGTGTCCATTAGGGTAATTTTGTTTGGATGATTCCAGTGGTAGATGGGCTTGAATTTATTTCTCGGGCCCATTACACATCGAATACTAAACACAGCCCCTGGAAATATCTGTAGGTCTACTTTATGTTCTACTGTATTCATAAATTGAAAGAAGTTTGTAATAATGTTACAGGAACTATTTTGGAATGGCAAATACTCTTTCGTCTTTTGGAGGTTTCTTCTTTTGCATTTATGGTTGGCCAGCTAACATACCAAAATGTAAGTATAATTATTGTTTAATTTAAGAGTAAAGCAATAGCTTTTGAGACCTAGGGTTCCTTTATCTGTGCCCTGGGCCAGTGGCGTACCCAAAGAGAAGTTATGGAGGTGACAAAACAGTTTTGGGAGTTAGGTTAACACCAAAAAGTATAGTCTGGTGCTTCAAAATTATGGCAAAATATAACTTAATACTATATCCCCTGGTCTTCATGGTGATGGCTGGCATAAATATATACAATGCATCACACCAGTGTTGGAAACAATGTAATGAACTGATTAGAAAATATACCTAAACTGAGATGCTGTGTTTTGCATATGGGAACTAGTGAGGAACATTTTATTATGTATGAGTGAAAGAAGTATTTGGCCTGATAGAAGAAAGTATCTGTTAAATCTTGTTTGTACAATAATATTGTTTCAAGTGATGAAGATTAAAAACTCAATGTACATTAAAATTAATGATTACATGCATTATATTTCATCAAAGTCAATAGAATTATTTTACATGTACAGTGTATAACAGTTTTACTTTTCATTGTGCAGTCACAAATTTTCTTTTAAAATTACTAAATAATATTTGAAAAATAATTCTTCATTTATTTGTTTTAATTTGTGCTTAATTTTATTCTCTGCTTTACAAAATAATAATTTATTGCTAAGGTGTAGGCTAAAATTATGTGTTTATTCTGTCTATGGTTTGAAATAGATTTTTTTCTAAACCAGATTACAAATAAATACAATACATATTCGTAACCAAGAAAAGGTTATACTTATATTTTTGTAAGAAATGTGTAATTGATTTTAATATATTAGCTGTATTGTTTCTTAATAAGGGTAATTTGCTTTAATGTTTGGTTAATATTTAAACCATTATTAGTTTGACACTTATTTGTTATAAGTATAACATTAGAAAGAGCAACTTATTAATACATTTTTGAATTATTTATTCGACAGAAACAGTTTCAATAATAAATACAAAAGAAATGTTGTTTTTTGTTTAATAAAAAATCAGTCAGTCTAGTTTGTGTAACTGGGAATACGGTTTACGAGAAGTAAGATCATGCATACGTTTCAAGGTTGATAATTTCCACAAACAAATAATCCAACTTCATTCCAAACCCAGCTGTGCTGTGGCATCAGAGTTAGTC
>NW_025790630.1:0-5457 GCF_021130785.1 Homalodisca vitripennis
CCAACAAAAGTAATCGGGTTAGCAAAGGTTGTGATTGTCAGGTCAAGTTTTTTAACTTTAAATTAATGTTCAACTTGCTGTGCAACTTACACTTAAGTCCAATCTTACATTTGTTAAATTCATTTAAAATCATATCTCTTTACTAAACTTTATTCATTATTTCTCTTCTGTGAATATTTTTACAAAACTGGTCAGTTTTAATTTTAGGTCAAGTGAGTTCAATATCGCATGCCAGTGATAAGGCAATAGATGTCAGACTTTTGGCAGTGCCGTGACGTATTAGCGGAAGGATACCCACATGTCAACTTTGCACGATGTCACTGCATACTGTTCGACTGGCTGTTTGCAGCATGATCAAACGTATGACAAAAGCAGCTCTCATATAACAAACATATTAGCAAACACAATATCACCATATTATAAAATAACCAAACAAACATTTGAGCAATAGTAACTAGGACTATAAACAACAGTTCAAACTTTCAATGTATTGGTAACAGAACAAGTTACAGGTTAAGCTCCTAGTCAGTATATGCTGGAAACAGCTGTATGAAGAGTGCACAGAACATAGTGTATGTGAGTTATGTATATCTTTCGTTATTGGATGTAAAATTAATTAGAGATATTGTTTTATTTGGGTAACAGTGGTTAATAAATAACCCCCCCCTCGCTATTGATGGTATAGTGTTTTTTTTTTTTTTTTTTTAATTTGGGCTGCTTATTAATAAAAAATACCTTTTTCCCAATTGAAATTCCTTGCGCATATAGTTACGACTACACTCACGCAGAAAACGATATTTAATCTACTATTACCTTTCTTCGAGACAGGTTGCAGCACTTCATTGTCAAAAGAAGACCAATATGAAATCACACTGCCCCCCCCCCCTCTTTACACAATAACCCTTTTCCAAATAAATGGAAATATGGAAGCGAGTTTGGTCTTGCACAACGTGCCGAATTACTCTGGCACAGTTGCCTAGACAGAATCAGTACGTCCTGCATCTCCTGGCGCTACTAAAAATTATAGAATGATAGAGATTAAAGGACCATTTTAAATTTGTTAAATTGCAACAGTATTATTTAACAGAATTTAATAAATATTAGTACATAAGTAATTTCAAGGACGTGGAAATTATTTTATGTAATTACTTTTCCAAAATGAGGGTGTAAAAATTAAATTTTAACATAAAATTAAATTTGTGGATCAATAAATACTTAAATAAATATATAATAATAAATTAAACATTTCAAACATATAGAAGTCTTACTTAATATGAGGCATGTTTTTTTAAGTGAGTAAAGTTTTAATTATATTTCAAAAATAAAGAAAACTTTCTATCTACTTTTATCACATAATTGCCATCAATTTAACACAACTTTATCATATCTAAAAACAACCATTTTTATACTGTCTTTATATGCTATTGCTACCTAATTAACCACTGACTGCAATCTATAATCATTTTGACTCTATTTAGCCGTCACATTCGCGTAAAAACTGACCTCTTAAGGAAACTTTTTCTGATGAAAATAACAAATGCTAGTCTTTGGGTACTAACGTTTGGGTGAATCGTGTGCGAGGATTATTCAAATTGTTCCCAGTAAATCGTTGGTGATTTAGATCTTGAGGTTTTGATTTTAGCTGCATAAGTGAACAGATATACCAATTACAGCGAAAAAACATGTTTCTCAGTAAAAAATGTCTCGTAATAATAATTCTTGAATAACTTTGTGAAGAAAAATCTTCTAGATAACAACAAAATTGTGAAATGTTCTGTTCGTTTTTCATTGTATTATTCAACATTCTCCACCAAAATTGTGGGTGTATCATTGAGGGTGTCGTCTTTTTTTTTATCCTGAAACATTCTTTGTTTGGCCATCTTTTTTTAAAGACTACTCTTACCCATTTGGAATGGCATTCACATCGTTCATATTGTTTAGTCCTTTACACTTCACAAGTTCTGATTAGGGAATTTCAGAGTGCTTTTCAAGTACATTTAACACAAAGAAAACAAATTAACAGGCATATACTTCACAGTTGGAAGGATTTTCAATTGAGGGGTGTATTTTAAATATGTGTTAACAGATAATTAAAAACAATTGGGAATTTGCACTAATTGCATCTTCCAGTGTTTCGATCAAAAACAAATTAAACGCCCGCAGCACTGCGGCGAGGCGTGAAATTACCTGAAAGGAAGGCAATACAAAAAACCACACCTCGTATATAAAAAGCTTCAACCTACGTACAGTAACTTTTTGGAAGTTCAACATGGCAATTAAGTAGTAAATGGGGTGTAGTGTCTCATTTACTAGTGATTCCCATAGGCGTATTATTACGTTACAGTTAATAAATTATTTAAGAAATCAAGTAGAAACTGTGTCTAATAAGTTTTGAAACGGTGATTTTCTAATAGTCATGTACTAGTTATTATTCTGTTTCTTTGATATTAATCTCAAAAAGTGGATTACAAGACCATTAGCTAATGAAACGTTAATTGTTATATTTCAGGTTAGTATGTAGGTTATGCTCGATACGTTAGCCTTTCTGCTTGTGACGAAGGCAACTCTGTTGATGCCTGGGGAGCCAACATCTCTATGGCCAACTATAAGCCACAGGGGAATACAAAGTCTAACACTCTTGCACTCCCTTCCCGATAGTTTGCCAGACATTGGACGGGTTGAGGTGGGCAGAGCTTACTCTTACTGTTATGTCATTATGATATGTATTTCTAGTGTGAGAAAAATAACTCCTGAAACTCATTGCTTTTCAACTGGTTTATTGCTAACATAAACTAATTCCCTGCACCAATGCCACAAAATCTTCCATGCGAGTGGGCACGGCAGTTCCAGCAGGATAAGTAACTTTACAACTTTCTCACAACACTGTCTCTGTTCACTTCTATCACACGCTATTCTTACTGGAATTTCGGAATTGGCAAAATTAAATCACTACCTTGATTAACGAGTACATTATGATTAAAGTAAACTTGTTTATATTTGTATTATTACATTTCCAATAAGCTTTCAAAATTTTCATAATGTGAATACCCTCAGATGACTCGAAAAATGGCGAAGGAAATAATAGATTCAAGGGATTATAATGATATTTCTTGCAATGTTAATTAGACTTGAAAATATATTTCATAAGATTTTAAATTTGAAATTTTATACAAGAAACATTTAGATACTCATCATTATAAAAATAAGGTAGTAAATCAGCTCTTGAAGTTTACTACAGTGACCTCATATTTACTCATTTGCCAGCTAGGGCAATTAATTGTATCCATTAATTTTTGTGGTTTGTATGATCGAAGATTTAGCCCCTAAGGGGACAGTGGCGTGCCCGGGTGAAGAGATAATTGTGGTCACATTACATGGACCAACTTATGTATAGTATTAAGAAGAGATTCCCTTATTTGCGATTGTAAGAAGAAATCTGTAGTTTTTTTGTGCTTGTTTATACGGTAGGTAGTATGTTGTTCATAGATAGTGGAGATTGCCAGCCACTCATTATAGGCCCATATCTCGGGGCAGCCATTGACACAGAAACTGTACCGTATACCATTGTAGGGGACAGTGCCAGGAGGTTATACATTACATTATCAACGTTTT
Source organism: Homalodisca vitripennis (assembly GCF_021130785.1). Classification (NCBI taxonomy): domain Eukaryota; kingdom Metazoa; phylum Arthropoda; class Insecta; order Hemiptera; family Cicadellidae; genus Homalodisca; species Homalodisca vitripennis. The sequence goes on from NW_025790630.1 coordinate 3,613, forward strand.
ATTTTTTGTGCCTAATCACAATTTGCAGTGTATAGTTTTCTTCTGCGTACATTTATCAAATAAGATATTTAAAGTATTTGTATCTCTCAGTTCATTCTAAAAAACTTTAAATTTCAAAACTTTATGAATTTTAAGGTTCATTCTTTCGGCTAGTGCATGTGGAAGTGACATGTGCAATATTTTATTTTATAGTATATACAAAGTATAAAAAATATGTTTGTAATTCAAAATTTTGTTCTTGGGTCTCGTGATACCGAAATAATCTTTTTAGCAAATGAATTTTTCTGCTATTTAAAAACTGTGAAAATGGCTATTTTTAGTGTTATTAACAGTTTTCCTGGGGAGTTACTCCCATATCTCCCTTTATACTGGGGGTATTTTCACCAAACATAATTTTTATCTATGTCATTGCATGGACTTCCACTAATAGGTCCTTAAAACAATCATTAAGCTATGATTTATAGTGTATTTTATCAATTGATCATAATTTTATTATTATTGTTTTTTATATTTTTTTTAGAATTGATTCGGTTTTTCCAGAAGTTTTTTTAATTGAGCAAGGTAATATATTTCTTTTAAGTGGATTAAACCCTTTATTTTTTTAAACATTTGTGCAGCTAATCCAATAAAATAAATTGTGTGAAGGTCAGACTGTGTTTGTGAGGCCAACTGCTACGCCATTCACATCCTTGCACGCGGTATTTGCGTGCTGCGCTAATCCCAGCGTGATGTGGCGACCAGTGAATGTGCGCTGTGAGCAAGGCAGATCCATCACTGACAGCATCAAGATGGCGTTTGATGACGAGAAGACGAGTGATCTCACAATCATGGTGGAGGACAAACCTATCTATGTCCACAAGGCAATACTAAAGATACGCTGTGAACACTTCACCTCCATGTTCCAGGATCACTGGGATGCCAACAATACGAAGTGAGTTTTGTTGTTCTGTTTGGTTCCACTATTTGCTTAATGAATATTTTTAATTCTCTCACTATAGTACGATACATATTAATGCAAGCCTGGGTTGTGGCGCAGTGTTACCAGCTGTAATGTAAGAATAACAACAGCAATTCAGTGTTATGGGGAAATTGGCTGTATTCAACAGTCGAGCGACCGTTCCGATTGCTTTCAAAATCCTCAATACTCACACTATAACTACTCATTTTTTTTCTGCTTCCTGAATCCTTTACCTTCACGATTTATTCTTACACTACCACACAGAGAGTGAGCAAAAAATAATAATAAAATTAAAACACGCAGAAAAATAGAATCCTGAAGAACAAATCTGATGTAAACAACCAGAATTAGGAGAGACGTCGTCAAGTCAACTCATATTGAGTCAGCTGGTATGACAATGTGGTAAAGCCGCATGGTGAAGGGAGAAATGGGGTGCAGTAACTGCTCAAACGTCCAGGCTTGTATTGATTTTCTTGTACTATAGAAATGTTCTAACTTTAGAAGTACTAGTGGCTATGTTGATTTAAACTCCATAAGAACAGTGTTAAACCTCAAACACTGTCACACTCTTTATTTTAATCATAGAATTATGGGAGATAACTCATTATAAAGATAAAATTAGGTTATTTAGAAAGTTTCTAGACTTCAATATTTGAATAGTAATAAAGTACAAACTTTACAAGAATAGCTAAAATGTGTCTGTACATGCATTAAGAGATCTTTAAAATGAGACACCTTCCATAACTCTACAACTATAAATAGGTGCCTAAAAGTGTTTGAGGTTTGACATTGATCCTAAGGGATAAAACTCAAGGCTGTTCCTGTACACCCGGCTCTTAAGAGAACTAAGGAGAGATTATAACTGGAGAACAAGTAGCAGTACAATT
>NW_025790631.1:0-5522 GCF_021130785.1 Homalodisca vitripennis
ATTAAATGTTTTTATTATGGTGATGAAAAATTAAGGTGATAAAAACCTATGAGTTATATTGTAGGGTTTAATAAATAAAATGAGATGAAGGTGTAATTATATCGAAATCATTCTCATAAAGGAAACATTATTATTGCATTTGATTGTTAACACATTTTTTTTAACATGTAGTTCTATTTCTAGACTTAATTATTAACCCAAGTAAGATTTCATAACCCAAAAATTTCCATTTTCTCGCACAATTTAGTTTGCTTCACTACAATGTCATAAACACAATCAACTAATATCAGAAAACCCTGTGTTTGAAATAAAAGAATTTACATTGGGGTTTTAGTTTACGATTTATTATTCTAACAATCAACTAAATATAGATAAAAAATATAATGTTAGGAATAATATGATGGCCTTTGTAAAAATAAAAAAATAAACATGATAAGCGTTATTGCATTTCTAAAGATAAGTAGTTGAAGCAAAATTATTTCTTGTTCAGTGAGATATGAGGTGATGGTGGCTCAACTTAAATATCGAGATTGACGCTGTTGTGCTTCAAGGAGGCATGTGTCAACCCACCATTACATCAACAGCTGCTTTATTGTGAAACTTTCTCTGTTCGTATGCAGTTAGTCTTGCTTTTGTAAAACAAACACCGTTTGGCTGGCCTTTTCTTCGCGTTATTGTTTTTTTAAAAGATTAAAATGGTTATTGTAATAGTTGTCGCAAAGAATTATTGTGAAATTTCACTTTAAACTTTGAAAAAATGTCTACTGAAACTTATAATTTACTGAATAGAAGTATATGGAAGTGAATGTTTATTGGAAACATTTTGTTTTGATATGGTTTTAAGCGTTTTAAAGATGTTTCGCAGCTATGTCTCACCCTTCACTTTCAAAAAACGGCTGAAAAAATGTTGAAAAAGTCAGTAATTTAATTTCAGTCCCTGACCGTCGATTAAGGATTCTCGCCAGTTTGAGAAACTGTAGGTTATTGATAAAGAATGTGTATGGCAAATCTTACATGACAATTTTAACATGCAAGCAGTGTGGGCTAAAATGGTACCTAACATTCTAACGTTTGAACAAGAAGCTCGCAATAATGTTTGTACTGACACTTTGTACCAACACTGAAAAATTACTTACATCTTTTGAAAAAAAATTAATAACCTGTGGTGAAAAGTTGTTTTTTACATAAGATCCAGAAAACAGAGTACCAATCAACCGGAAGAGCCCAGCTTCACCAAAAAAGCTCGAATGAGCAAGTCAAAATTTAAGAAGCATAATCATATATTTTTATATCCATGCGATTGTGTACCCTTCACTGAGGAGTTCCTAAAGCATAAATAAAATAAACCAATACTACCTTGATGATACTTACTAAACTAAGTCAAAGGGTAAGGAAAAAACACCCCCCCGAAATTATGGAAGGAAGGACAAATCCATGCACTTCACTCCACCAAGAACAATGCACCAGCTCATTCCCATTGTTGTTTGTCCTAGAGGTTCCAATCCAAAATACCAACCCATCCCAGGTGTTAAGAACATCCACCTTAATTCACCAGATCTTGCAACATGTGACCGTCTACCTGTTACATAAGGTGAAATCTGGATTAAAAAAGGCGACCAAGATTTGACGTCTGTGGAAAGAGAATATTAAAGAGAAATGCGGTACGTGTCCCTAAAGGAGCTGACAGAAGACGACTTTCAGCACAGTTTGCAACAATGGTAACAATTGCATGGAGTGTTGTAAAAGAAATAGAGAGTAGAATAGGAGTGGGTATTGATAGGTGACAATAAGTGAGTTATGTATAAAATAAAAAATCACATTATTTACAACATCCAGTCACTTGTTATTTATGTAACCACTGCCTCGTATACCAGCACGTATGTCAGATGATTCAGGGACAAAACTACATCACACTGACAGGGTAACACAAGAGAACCCTTGGCACCTACCTGCACCGATTAAATACCATCCTGTTATACAATTGCCGTAAAAGCAGTATTTTTATATAACAGGGTTAACAAAAGATAAGCAATGGTGCTGGTTTCGAATATGGTTTAAAGAAAAGAAACCCCAAATTACTTAACATTTAATGGTTGTTTTATTCCATCTAATTTGTCGTCTCAAACAAGTTTTTTGACATAATTAATAAATTTAAAATATGTGCGTCCTTAGTCGCTCCAACAAATTGTCCCAAAACAATACTCAACTTCTCTCCAAACATTCGTTAACATTTCTTTGGTTATGTTTGTCCATTGCTTCAATAATCCTGTGTTTGTAAGTGGTCCAGGTCCACGAAATTTTTGATGTGAATAAACAAAAGCTTTTGATGTACCAAAACCCACCACAAGGAAAAAGGTTTTTGTTTTGATTATTTTTATTCTTCAAAACCTGCACTAAACATGAATAAAGGAACTGGGATTACTGGAAAGCCGAGCTAGCACGAACCACTGTTTTCACATAATAAGCTCAAATTATATTTTTTAAAACATTTGGCAACCTGTATATATTTGTTAAGCTTTAGAATTTTCAATAGGTTTCAAATAGGATTATGGTGTTGTACAAACAATAATACTATTTTTTTCTGACTAGGATCGATTTTGAAAAATGTTTTTGTAAATAAATGTATTATTACCCTTAACTATACCATTTTAAGTGTATTTTTTCAATACTTGAGCAAAAATCAATTTAAAAAAAATTTCAAACCATTTTTCTAAAACATTTTCTTAGAGTTTTAAAACGCATCCAAGAACGAAACTGCAAAGTGAAGCAAACTGAAATAAAAAGACATTAATCATAATAAAAATATTGTATTAAATTATTAATTTTGTAATAACAAATATTTCACAACTCAAAACCAACCAGTTTCTCATCCAAAGAACACAGACCCAAAAGATTATTATTAGGGTAACTAACAGGACACATGGTACTAACATAAGTGGGAAGTAATAACAAGTTAAATTGATTCTATTAATTAAATGTTGGAGTAATTAAAAATATTACACTCAATAAATATCTGGTTTTCATTCCAAATACATTGTGCACTACATTTCTCTTGTATTCTTTACAATGCAATTTTCCATAAATTATTACACTTTTTCACAACATATTACTCAATAGATTTAATTAGTATTTATTTAGTTAATGGTATGGACAAATTTTCAGTAACAATTTAGGTTATAAATGGTGAATACAGATACTTTTGTTTTCCTTTATAGCAACAATGTCTTTATGTAAATATAATAAGTTTGATTGAAGAAAAAAACTGTTTTACAACTGCGTTAGTTTTGAATATTTTTCTGAAACGAAAATTATAATAACACGTTTATTTGTTATGCCCAGGCTGACTCTTGAGAGATTCATATCCATTGATTAAATATAAATTTAGTAATGATTTGAATTGTTGAACACAACACCTACATATTTGGTCAACCATGTTTTTTTTTTTTTTTTAAAAATGACTCACGAAGATGAAATAAGATCTTATTTTTCTGTCTAAGTATTGCTCTTGTATGGGTCCCTGCTTCTATCTACCAATTTAAACATCCACATTCAATAGTTCAAGGTCATATTATTCTAAAAGCAGTTAACAAGCCCCCTTTCGTTTGTGTCTGTTTGTATGCAATGTTCAACCATGAGTGGGGCAATGTTTTTAACAAAGTCTGAAAAATTATAAAATGTAATAAGCTCTAAACAATGCATAATCCCCATGCTCAAAAAATTCCTCTATGTCTCGCCGCGCACGCGCTACAACAAAACAAACTTTCTTAAAGAACATTAATGTATTAAAATGTAGAAGAAAGCAACATCAGTCTTATATTTCCAACTTAAAGCATGTTATTTATTACACATCAAAATATTTTAACTCCAACATTTTCCAGTCTCTGGAACACATACATTGTATTTAAACAAATTTTGGTTTTGATTTTGGAGAGCGCAAAGACAACCTCAAATAAGTGCTTATCTTTAAAAAATGTCATATCATAGTCAAATTAAATTAGGGGGACAGTGAATGGTCACAACTATGCATTGGCCATATGACCAATGTCCTTAATTCAATTCAACTACAGTATTGGTAAACTTATTTGCTTGGTACCTTTCAATTAGAATGATAAAAAAAACATACTTTTTGAACATCTTTCTTTGGGCCCATTTTCATGTCAAAATTCTTTAGCCATATGCTTATTTCATTTACAAAAAAAAATGCCTATGAGTTAGTTTAAATTTGGTAAAATACCTTATGAATAGATAACCCTTTTTTATTACATCATCATCATTTGTCCAAATCAATGTACAAATATAGTTGCTATTTAAAATATTGATTTCTTTTCGAACAAACTCTCAACGCGCGCGCTTTTGGTATACACCAGCTCGGGGATGGAAAAAACCCCCTAAGTTTACTATATTACCCTGCAACCTCAATGATTAACATAAAGGTAAAAAAATAAGAAACATTTTAAAAGATTCAAAAGTCTAAGCACTGCATCGTTTAGGAACAATAATAGACGGGACCTCACGCTTGCTGTTGTGACAATATTTTCAAAACAGGTAATGACCATTAAGTAGAGGACACTTTTGGAATGCAGACGTAAAGAAAAATAAAATGCAAGCAAATATGGAAATGGACAATACATCTGAATAAATAATCTATCATAACTTACAATTACCCTCATTACCCTCACCAGTTATAAATAATTTTCTCTCCTTTAATCAACTATTACAAACAAATATTATTGGACGGTCTCTGTACAGTGTCTAGGACTACATAAAAATATACATATTATTCTTCTATTTACACAACATTCTAAAACAAATAAACAGCATAACACAGTCCATTAATTGTATTATAATAAGATACTTTACAAACAAGCTTATTACAATAAGAGATTGTACTGTTTGCATATGAAGTTCCAGCTTCAAATGATTGACAAGTCATTTGACAATGAATCAATCTAAACTGTCATATGTTTAAATCTATCTCCGCGCCAACCCCCCCTCCCGCTATAATATTTTGAAAAGTACTAAATAGAAAAAACGCCCATGACTATTCATTCTTCATCTTACTCTGTTTAATTAACTATTTGTAAGCAAAATTTCTAATGGCATGTTCCATTTTAGAAACCAATTTCAGGATTTTCTTTCTTTCAAGTAAATGTAACTCAAACTGTATTTTCTATTTAACATTTAATATAGATTGTCTTAAATCTATAAATTACTTTGACCTAGAAATAAGAATCACATTTCACCAGAAAATTTATGATTTTGACTATTAATTACATCGAACTTTTCACAAAAGAAAGAAATTGGTCCATTAAAATGTCTCAACATACTTTAATCCAGTACTTGGAAAAAACAAAGAACACTTCAAAGTAAACGTATCATTTAGTATTCAGGCAGAACATTTACTGCTGAATCAAGAGTCTATTTGTTTTTAAAACTACCAACCTGAAGCAATTTACAACTCAAGATTTTGAAATTCAAAAGAAAACTCTTTATACATTTGTTGAAGCTGGTTGCTTTGCTTA
>NW_025790632.1:0-5469 GCF_021130785.1 Homalodisca vitripennis
AAAGTAACAAATACAAAACCGTTTAATCTTCAAACACATGCGGTTTAAAGTCTTCAAGTGTTGTACACTTTGTAATAATTGAATGACTATCTCGTTTGGTTATTGAAGTGTATTGTTACTCTAGCCACACTGAATCCATAAAGGCAATTTAAAGTAAAACAATACTAAATTATTGGATGTGACCACGTTTCTTTAGGAATAGTAATTATTGGTGAAAAGAAAAAATGGAGCCAAATTTAAAAAAAACATAAAGAATTATGACTTAATTAAAGTAAGATTTTGAAGACAGAACGTATACTACCTAGCTTAATATAAATTTGTTTTAAATTTCCTAAATTGTCATTTTAACTAGTATTTACATTTACAATATGTACCATAATTGATTTGTTTTTATTTAATTTACAGAACACTTCTATATTACTTGAAACACAAAATTGATAATAAAGCTCCTTAAAATTACTCGTAGATACATAAAAGTTTTTAAGTATACGCTAAAATGATATTAGACTGGTTTAGATAAAAATACAAATAAACTCGAATTAACACATGCATTTATTAGTCAGGGAGTTTTTTAAACTATACAAAGTACTGTCATGAGTCTAAACAATTTTGAACTTTGGAAGTCTGTGGGAACAGAGACCCTGAGTCAGATTATTTTTAAATCCACAAAAGGCAAATCTAGAGTTAAAGAACAATAAACTGTAAAATAGATCGATTTAACATAATAGGCACTTTAGTTACAATTTCAAGTGTTTAAAAAGTAGTAAATTTGTATTAATAGGTAATTAATCAAAATAAATGGGAGCCTTACTAAGTAAATTTTAACAACGCGAAAAGTTCCATGGCTGCACATTTAGCCTGCTACCTGATACACTACTGCACTAGAACGTTATAATGTTAGTAACTGTCAGGATGTTAATGAAGCAGACGGCTAGAACAGAACAATTCTTGAGAATATTAGGCAATAACAGGAGTACTGACTAGTGTCACATATGACACTGTAATAGTTCACTAGTACTTAGAAGGAGCTTAATTTGCTGTAACCTTTTGTCTGCTGAGCCTTTTCATCTATCCTCCTCTATCATTGTTCTACATCGCAATAGATTTATAATACAGGTACGCAAACTTATTAATGAGTTCAATATTTCTTAATATATAATGTATTTAATTAAATTTGAGTCTCAAGTTTTACAAGTTGACAGATGATTTATAACAGATTTACGTATAGAGGTTTTGGAAACCATCCAATAAACACAGAAAGAAATGGAAAAATCAGTCAATTAATAAAATTGAAGGTTAATAATTGGGGGGTTCGTCAAAAGAAAATAATAGTTCAAGTAGGTTGCTGAAAATAGTGGTTATTTATGTTTTTTGTGGATTTTGGTTTGGGTATGTTTTTTAGTGTATAACACTTTTTTTGTTTTAATTTATAGTGTTTTTTTGGGGAGAGTGTGGTTGGTTTTTGGTGGGGAGATAGGGTTTGGGGGGGGAGGGGGGGTGTTCATTAATTAGGGTGAGGGAGTTTAGGGATGGTTGGTGGTTTGTTTGGATGGTTTAGGGGAGGAGGATGAGGGGGGTTTGATATGCTAGATAGTTAATAAAAGTTGGTTTTGTTACATTCCTTAAACTATGTTGTGACAACTTCACAGTATCTATTAGATGTTAAAATAGATTAGAGCCAGAGACAAAACCTTGGGCAGACATAACCGTAAGTGTTATGAGCTTTCTTTTATGTCCCCAAGGTATCGTTAAAATGTGTAAAATATTCAAATATGAAGAAGAATATAGATAGACCTTTGAGTGAATCTGTGTGCAAATAGCACAGTCCAATGGGTAATAGATCCTGACAGGTTTTGTCAATAACTTCGATTTGCTATCAATTGATTTCTCAATAGAATGTTTGATGGTGAAATCCCGGTCCACAAAAGCAATTTTACCAAGTTTATATTGCTATTAAAGGAGGAGGGCATTTGGTTAGAATAGAATTTACAATAGGATTAGCCCTATTGTAAATTCTTTTTAATAACAACATGTACCAGACATTTAGAAGTTGTGATAGTCTGAAAATTTTCGGAGCTTTAAGACATTTTAAACACGCACATTTTATCAACTGGTTTGATTTGTTTCTGAAGAATTTTGATCCAAGCTCTATTCAAGCATAACAGCAATTTCTTTAAAAACATGTTAGGGAAAATGTAATAAAATCAATCCAAATGGTTATCAGGCTCAAAATTAGATATACATCATTCACCTCTATTCTAGGAGATATGGATTCTTTTGTTAACAAAACATTCATAAACTTATACAGCAAGAGGTAGTTTCTAAGGAAGTAACAAAGCTTGCATCCATTTGTCAACATTTAAACAAGAAAAACATTAACAACAGTAATGAGCTCTTTTTGAATAATAATGAGTATTTTATTATTTTTAAATTTTAAGCTCAAAGCTTTTCCTCCAGTGTGACAGAAAAGGCCTTTAAGCCAGTTTAAAGTAAAACTTCATAATATTTGAAGAGAATATGAGAAGTATGTTAGATTCCCCTTCAATCTTATGAATAGGACCAAGCTGAGATTAAAGAGTAATACTTTCAAGAACAGGTCTAAAAAAGATTACTGAGAACTTTGATTTTAATTATAATAGAGAAAATGCGCCTTTTAATACAACCTAAAATGTTTGCATAATTATTTCATATTTGTTATAATAAGAATAATACATGTGATTGTTTAAGGTATTTAAATTTACTGACGTGGGCCTGATAAATTCTTTTAACATAGAAGGGCTAATGTGGATTCCAGAATTTGGAAAATACGACATTCGTCTAGCCATTGGAAATTAGAAGGCTATTAAATGCTTGCTATTGTAGTTTTACACAAAGTTAACTCCTAAGAATATCTTTATTTGTCCCAGTATAATTACAGTTTCAAACAGCTGAATACCAGCCGGTCAGTCGTTCCTTATGTATTTCCTAGTGTAGCTCATGTTCTGTAGTTAATAGATTCTCAAACTAATACAGGATAATAAGTATATCCTGCTATAATGTTATTTTAATACGTTTATATCCTTTATATCCTTGGACGAATGTGTTAGTAACTCAAAACCATAACACTTAATTATAGATCAGTACACCACCGACACTTTCCGAATAAAAATTTCTGACATAAAATTTATTATTTGCTTTACTTAATAAGGCAATTTAAACTATCAAGCAATAAAAAAAATACAAAAGCTGTTATTAAGTAATCATTATTAATATTTTAGCTTTTAAATATAACAATGAAACCATTTATTACCTAATGCAAAAGTAAACATGTAAAGACAACAGGACTGGAGTACAAACAACATCAAACGAAAAAACACAAATCAAAAATCCTCAAAAATGACAAAATATTAACTGAGACATTCTCCAGTTGTGCCACCCAAAACGCCAACAATCTGCCACTAATAAAAGTGGATGAGCTCTAACCACTCGATTGGCCAGAAGAGCTGCACCCTGACATCTTCGTTTGTCTCTGAACATAACTTCCACGGCTGACAACTGTCGCTATGTTTTTAGAATTGACAATTACGAATTGGCCTAACAATTTTTCACCGAACAAACTTTAAAGGGGGTGGTTGTTTTGCAATTTTTTGTAAAATCACGAATGAAATTCCCAGCCCTTCCAAAGTGGATTATAGGCTAGTAATCTAGACTTTGAAGTGGTGGGAATAAAAACTGATCTAAATTTCCGTGGGAAAAAATTACTATAATTGGGTTCCAATATAGAATCTCCCAATGGGTGCAGCAATACTTTTTTTTTTGAAAATATTGAGACCCTTCTCTAAATTATATTCAATTCTAAGTTTTGTTGAAGTTTTATCATCCATTGAATGACTTCAAAAGTCGATGTGCTAGACAAACACCAACCCCCCATGACGCCCAGCGGCTACGCGACAATTCTCACTTCTTTTGGCTGAATCTGGTCCCGTGAGCTGCGCCAACTAGAGTGACTGCCACAAGGATACAGCCATCGACAACGTCCATCACAAACATCTCAGACGTTTTTCGGTCTGGAGTCCTGAAACACGGCCATCTCATGACCACTTCGCGCGAGGAAAGCGTAATGCACGCCAAAACCCAAAATTTGAACCCGCCCCCCTAAAATGAAAACGAGATCAAATAACCCCGGGAAATGTCCGAAGCAATTTATAAGGTCACTCAGGCAAGGAATTCTGGTCCTTTCCTTAGAGTCTTTCCGAGCGAGTGGAATGAGGCTTTCTAATATTCTACGCGGTTTTTCGAAACCGCTTCATTTTTTTTATCCTAAACATAGCTTGCCCCATTCAAAAAATTTAAAGAGTCTACGCAAGCGAGGAAAAAATCCTGGATTTACTCAGGATTATCCTCTATTTAAGAGAAAGACTCAAATTTTACCATTCAATTTATGTCAAATCCGAAAACGAAAGAATTCAAAATCTTTTATCGACAATTTTAAAAAAAATTACCAGCAAAGAAATAAAGAAATGCCCAAAGCAAGAGACGTTGAAATCAACTAAAAAAACACGTCCAACAATATTTCAAAGAGTGCTTGGAACATTATAAAAAAAAAGACACAAATTCAAAAATAGATTTCAAAAATTCACCATTCCCCCAAAACTCAAATCTAATTTGGACTGATTCATGAATCATTTCATGATCATGAAGTGGCAGGCAATTTCAACAATTTTCCTTTTCCAACTGTAGGCTGGCATCAGACATTTCGTTTTAAATATCTGCAACCAAAGTAAATGAGCCAATGACGGGACCCCGTTCGTCCATGTCCTTTTTTCCTGTGTCCCGAGGGAGAGGTGGCTTTCGTGTCATACAGGATCTCAGACCGAAAAATATAGTGACATCAATGGTACGTCTATGTGGTTTAATACAAAAAGTGCTTCAAGCATATTTTGACACCCGCTCACAAAATTGAATCAATCTCTTCATTTGCACAAGGTCCAATTTTTCCGCTGCACTGAAGACCAGCAAAAGTGATTCGAATTTTCAAAAAGGACGATCCTTGCCTAATATTTTCCAGCAACTATCGTCCGATTTCAATTCTTCCCACCTTCAGCAAAATTTTCAAAAAAAACATTTCTCAAAACATACTTGAAAAAGTTCCTCAATCCATTTTGAAATCATTGCCCTGAAGCAGTTTTGGGTTTCAGAAAAAAAAACAATTCACAACCATTGATGCTGTGAAACCGATCTCATCAACAACGTTGTCGATGGCCTGGAGAGGAGAAGAACATGTGCTCAGTAAATATTTCTCCCGACCTCTCCGAAAGCTTTTGATTCTGTGTGCATCATGCGACACTGTTGCCCCAGTTTTTTGTGAAACAAGTGGTATTTTTCCCGGGATCCTGCCGCACCGTTGGCTCTCGTCTTACCACGCGGACAGAGAGCATTGCGTCAGATTGCGAATGTTCGTCAGACAAAGTAAAAATGCCATATGGTGTC
>NW_025790633.1:0-5180 GCF_021130785.1 Homalodisca vitripennis
TTTTAGTCTTTCCTTTTTTTCATTTAAAAGTAGAATCAATATCACCATTACCATATAAACAAATTTTGTAAAGACATGTGAAAATAATAGTAGAAAAATCAAATATAAATAATAGGTACGAATATATAATATAAGCAAACAACTAGAACAAATGTGAGAATATTTTAAGCAGTTTACCCGGTTTCAGAACTCTTGATACCTATTCTTGTTAAATTTTGTTCATTTTAAAATAAAAATATTTTCCTACAATAATATTAGGGATCCTAATTTTTCTAAAAACATTTTGTATTGGGTGTGGTGGGAAAAAAGGTTTTGTTGTTATTTATGTTTATAATTGCTACTGATCAAGTTTTCACTGCTTAAATTTTGAACAGTAGAAAATGTATTGCTTAGTATGAGGTATGTTTAAATGTTTTAGTGCCTGAATATTTACAAAAATGTTAGTTACTCACTTTATTCGTGGTTAGGATTTGTCACAGCGTTTCTCAGCCAGCGTTCCTACAGTGTTTTTATTTTTCAGTATTCTTTGGATACTTGAAAAATGTTGTTTATTCATGGTTTTCTTGTTCACGTCCTCTATGAAATAATTTTTATTTAACATATAATTTTAACCCTCAAAAGGAAAATAAGCATATATAATAAATGTATTTAACATATTAACCAACAATGTAAAAAGTTGTATTGTAAATATCCTAAGTAAAAATTGACAATGGCTATTTCTGTTCTGAATAGATGTCTACAGTTCTTACATAGAAAGTCATATGTGTCAATAAATACTATTTACTATCTTAAAATTCATAAAGGTGTTAAATGAAAATACACTTACTGCTGATCAAGTTATATGAGCTTATTACCTAAGTTCGACTACTAGTTTCATTTCTTAGCAGGGATTCATTTAGGATCAACAAAGCCCCTGAACATGGTCAATAACAATCAAGACTGTAATTATATCTGAATGATAGTTACAAAATGAATTAGGTAATATATTCAAACCGTAATATTGTGCACTGATGTCTCTATCACAGGCAGTCTAGTGATATTTTTAAGCTCTTTCACTCTATACAATACTAACATGATTAAAAGTAACAAAAACTCGAATTTATGAATATATATTAAATTGTATTATGTTTTACATAACATAACGTTTTCATTGCATTTATTATTTGGTTTGTCTTGTTTATTGTAAACTTACATTTTCTAATTGTTCATAAACTGGCTCTTAATATAATTTAGGACAATTTGCTATCTGTGAAAAATGTTACTTGGCATTAGATACATTACATCCATTAGAAGCCGAAAATTTCATACAATTTTACTTTTATCAAATTAAAATTGTTTAGTTTTTCAAACAAGAGTGATTTTTTTAAGGAAGGGTTTGAAGATAAAATTAAGAAATTATAGATAACGTTGTCTCGTATTTATGGATTGTAATGATTAATTAATTATGGAAGAAACAAAATTATTAAACTTGGGTAGTTTTAAAATACACACAGTCGTATAAATTATTTTAAGACAAGACACAAGAATTCATAAAGCAAATTTTTTATCCAACCGAGCGTATGTTCTAACTTGTAACATATGTAGTCTAATCTATGACGGAGTGTGTTCTTGATTACTCAAGCGTATGTGTAGTGCCATTATACCCCAATACATGTGGTGTTTTATATATTAAGATCACTTACGTAGGTGTTTTCTCTCTCTGTATTTTGGTTTATATATGCCTAAACTAAATAGCTTCTATATCTAAGGTGAAGACCATATTACGATGTTTACGATAAGTTTTTAAAAAGAAGCTTGTTATACGTATCTGACTTTAGTCTGAAAGGATTTTCACAACGCTTACAATAGTGTTGATGAATATTTCCCAGCCGATTGTGCACCCAACAATGAAGCAGCCAAGAGACCTTAGCATAATCACTGCTGGTACTGTAAAATATTTAGTTACGTAAAGATTCAGACAGCCATGGTGAAAATCACGATTATTCTCGCGGGTTATAAAAAGCTGTTGATTTAATTCAGTATTGCTGAAACTTCTATCTGTTTCTGATGGGCATATAAGTCATACTACAATAATGTCTGGCTTTAAAATAAATAATAACACTGAGTTCCTTGGGAGCCGGGGGCCAATTTGTCTTTTATAAATACTTATCATAGGAACTCTTGAAATTGATAAAGAACTTCTCATATGAAATAATTGTATTGTTAGTCGCATAGAAATGTGAGGTTAATTTTAATTGAGGTTACCAAACGATAATGTTCTTTCTTAAATCATACTTTCCTTAGCTTGATACACTAAAAACAATCAGACACGCAAAAGTTAAATAAGCTTCAGCTAACCAGACCAACTTGTTGGAGGAACATGACGATTTTTAGAACTTCCTAGGACCAAAGTCCAGAAGAAAGTCCTAGAAATACCAATGGCTGGGTTTTCTATGTTATGTTTTATTGGTAACCAATTTTGGTATAATTCATAATGCAAGCCTGGCTTGTGGCGCGGTGTCGCCAGCTGATACGGGAGAATAACTTCTGATGGGATACTAGACTGAAATACAGTCGAGTGTCATTCGATTGTTTCCAACGTAACAATGTTCATCTTTTTGAGTTCAGCCTTTATTTTTGTCAAGAAGTACATGGTAGTCATTTAGAGCGAATTTTTTACTAATAGTGAAATCAAGATTTTTACTATTTAATTTCGTTACAAAATTACTCACAACCAATGGAGGTTGATAAACGAATTCAAATTTTAATTAGCTACCCATTTTGATAGGGTAATATTAGATATCTCTAGTGTGTGCTATTTTTCTTCTTTTTTAAATACCTTTAAAATGAGGTGTCACTTGCTGGGGGTTCGTATTTAAAAAATTTGACTAAGTTTTTGGGGGGTGAGGAGAGAAATATTTTCATACATAAAAACCTTTTCAGTTGGTCATATAAAACGTCCCCCATAGTAAATGACTCCATCTCTACTCATAAGAAAGTTAATAGGCGGGGGACTTTTAAGACACCCGGTATTATTAGATTCTAATTCAGTTGTTAAACTATTCTGAAATAAAGTTTCGTAGAATTTTTTGCACACTACTTTATTAAATATCAAATGTTATTTTTATCCAAAAAATATCAACTGCTCTATGAGTCATTATTCTATGGCTGGTAACCAGGGAAATTACATTCTAATATGAGCTTTAAGAAATTAGGTATTGTTTTCGTAACATTAGCTATCTGCTCACTCGCAAATCTCACATCATCTAAGAATCAAACAACATCCCTAGGCAACTATAACATAAAAATTGCACGTTTTAAAGTTTACCAATTTCATTTTAATTATTACAGAATACTTATAAAGGGAACTATATTCAGGAACTGATAAAAAATTACTGTAAGTTTTTAAAAATAGTACATGAGAAAATAAAACGTTAAGATTATGTTTGTATAGTACAGCGAGTATCAAAATGAATGACCTGCTTTTAAAACTCAATATCAATTGCTAAAAATGTACTACAAAAATAATATTTATTGCAAAATACTCACAAAATCTTAAAGTTTTAGGTTCATTTTCCAACAGGATGGAGCTCCGCCTCACTAGCACAACAATGTTCGGCAGCTTCTCAACAACACTCTGCCCCACCGCTGGATAGGGCGCACGGGACCTCGAGACAATGCCCTTCATTCTTGGCCTCCAAGATCACCAGACTTGACCCCATGTAACTTTTTCTTGTGGGGATATGTGAAGGAAAAAGTGTTTGTTCTCCCTCTAACTCATGACATCGAAGAACTAAAGAACAGAATAACTGTCGCAATAAGGTCTGTGAACGCAGATACGTTGTGTAAGGTTTATCAGGAATTTAGCTATCCTCTGGATGTTGTTCCTGCTGCTGGTGGTGGACATATAGAACATTTGTAATAAAATACCTAAAACCTTAAGATTTTTTGAGTATTTTGCAATAAATATTATTTTTGTAGTACATTTTTAGCAATAGATATTGAGTTTTAAAATCAGGTCATTCATTTTGATACACACTGTACATTTTATTTAACTATATATCACTGGTTACCCTATGAAATACGTGAGGATATCAAAGTACAGAAGGATAAGGTAACCGTGGGAGGGAGGGGAGGATATATTGAATTCTATCTCTCTCTACCACCATTAGATATTAATTAATTCCATCTGAGACACTTTGTAACAAGAACACAGAGAAATCTCCTCACACAAATAGCATAATCTTTATCACTATATTTCAGTATCGGTGTTTACATATTATAATACAGTAAGTTTGTAATCCTTGAAAGCTTTACAAGTGAAAAACAAACCTCTTGAATATCTATACAACGAGTACTCTGTTTCGTGGTGTCTCACTGAGCTACAATGAAAACAGCTTTGTTTTGTCTCTGATTGTTTATTTAAGATCATTACAATCATAACAGCTGAGCCTCTATTTATGTTTTCGGTTCAATTATTGCTACTTTAGTGTAATCTCAGCATATTGTATATGCACAAGATCTGCGATGTTTTCATACTATTATAAAACAGAATACTGTTTATTTTGTTCGGTTTATCACTACCATATCTTACATATTTTACTTCTATATTTTCCTAACCGAAGTATGAAGGATGTAACTTCGCTATACTTAGATATGTTGTTTATCGATTCCTCATGAAATGCCATCCTGAGGTAATAGTCACTGCGACTTTTTGTCGTAAGGTTTTATGTGATGAATACTAGTAGATAGTGGTATAGAATCTGAATGAAACATTACCAATGTAGTAGTTCTCCAAATATCTTTCAGAAAATATACACGTACAAGGAGACAAACATTCATGGTATACACCATATTGCCATACAATAGAAAAGAAAATGTAACCTTATCTTATAACTTACACTTTAATAAAAGTTTACCTAAAAACATCTCGAGAGAAGGATATTCGTTCCAAAATGTTGAGTTCTATGCTGAGTTTCCATTATATGCTTTTGACGTGCACTCTTCAGATGCTGTGATCAATAAACTGAATGACGGAAAACACTTAATAATAGTGGTGTATTGTATTCTTTGAAATGTCCTTAGTATAGTCCTTTATTTAAGAGCAGTTACTATCAATTGACTATTACACTGAAGTTCAAAGTTTCAGTTTTAAATTTATTTATATAACTATTCCCCTATAAAAATAAAATGCTTTATAT
>NW_025790634.1:0-5384 GCF_021130785.1 Homalodisca vitripennis
GCCAATTATCCATGTATTTCCGCTACAACATATGCTTCATTTCTTGTGATTCTTAGGTTTTCCCCTAAGAGTTTATATTTTAATCCGCAATAAATTATTTCTTTGGAACGTGCGTTTAATATAATGAACGTTATTATTCAAAGTAGCAGCAGAGCTTGTATAAAACTATTAAAATGGTAAAAAGTATTCCTTAAGATGGAAATATATGTGAATATCCTCGAATATTGATTTCAGTGACAAAAATAAATTACGTTTAGGCAGTAATTAGTAAGGAAACAGGTCTTATATTACCTGTTCAAGTCTAAAGATGATTGACTGTTAGCAGCTTTCTATGCAAACATAACTATTGCTTTATATATAATTTTCCAAACAAAGCGATTGAGTTAGTTCAAAGTATATTAAGTGTCCAGGGCGGTATATATTCCAAAATGCAGTTGAACCGTGTTACTTTAGAGAATTACTTGAGAAATCGATTATGTACCTTCCAATATACATCATTATATTAGGTCTAAATACCCAAAGTTGAGCCCATAAAATATAAACTAACTCAAACTGTCAGTTTTTCGATATGTACTTTAATAAGTTATATTTATCAAAATGTTTCATTACTAAACACAGGTAATTGTTTAAATACGGGAAAATATATCACTTCATTGTATTTAATGCTTAAGCAGTAACTGTAAACTGTATATCACCTCACATGTGTTAGGATTATTACATACTTATTTAACTACATTACGTGGGTATGGCAGAGAGAGTTGATTTAATGCAAAGTGGGTGCGGTGTACCTTCGGTGTTCACCTTCTGTGTTAATGCAGCGTGCTGATATCTGACGCTGTCACAAAATTTTAATCACGAAATCTGCCATCTGCGTATGTTGAAGATATCTAAAGTACAACATTGACGAGCAAACTCCAATGCGGAAATAATTTAGATCGTTTGGGGATTAAAATAACGTAGGTTACAAAATCAACTGATGTTCTTTATCTCATCAGTGGCACCAACATCCTTTAATGATTTCGATTAACGATTTTACACAGAGGATATAATAAGTTTCTTTTTTCAGTTTGATTCAGGTGTAAAGGAACGTATCCTTTTTAAGACCCTGGTTGTCTGATTAGCCTAAAGATTATGATAAAAGATTTTGTTGATATATTTGGTTTTTAACGTATGTATAATGCCAATAAAAACAGATAATTTATTTCCCCATTATACAAAACATTTAACATAAAATCCAGGCTTTTCGGAGAAAATCTGTTTCACATATATTGATAGCCACTAGCGGTAACGTGAAGTACCGTATTACAAGACTTTCCCATCATTAATCCATTACAAAAGTCGCACTCCACCAAGAAAATTCACTAGGGATTTTTTTCACTGGCCTAAGTTATGCCTCAGTGCAACACTACAATTTATTTTTTGTTCTATCTAAAAAATCTTAATCATTTTTATTTAAAATAAATATAATAAATCTTAAACTTTAGTTCAATATTCTACATCTACTTTCCAATTAGGCTTAACATGCCTACCACTTCCTTAGCTGTATTATTAAATTTTTTTTTTCTGTGAAGGATGATCACAAATACTGAGAAAATAAATTGATATAATATATTACAGTATAGAATCCTCAACATGCATAAGATATGTGTCCGTGTAATTTATTTTCTATGAGAGAGATCTAGATTGTTCCTTTTCCCTTTTGCATTGTTCTCCGACTTCGGAATGACAGAATTATTGAACTTTAACAGACTAGTTTGGACTCTTAATAGATAAAGTAAATCATACAAAAAATATTTCCAACCTTCGCATAACAAAGGGATTTACAGTTTGTTCTTTATAGAAAGGAAACATAATGGTTTTAGTACTAAAATTATGTTAATGACCATCCCATGACAAAGTTGAAACAAAATTTGGAGGGTAGCTAAGGGTCGCCGGTGTCTCTTCTTTAAGAATGGAGGAATACCTCACGTCGTTTACGGCCTCTGCCATAACGGAGAAAGCAACGTAAATATAAAATAAGTATATGAAATCTTGGAAAGTACTCCAAGAGGATATCATAATGGACGTTGATAGATGTTTAAAAGGAAGATACCAATTTTAAAGCGTACAAGACTTGTCTTATATGCTTTATTGAACTGTTGTTTCAAAATTGAACATTGTTTTACCGTTTTTTTGTTTCACTTACATTTTGATTTACACCTACAAGGAGTATTTGAAAAAAGTTATTTTATGTCTGGTATTTTTATATAAATATTTTAATTTTAATCCAATATAATTTTGCAATATTTCATATATTTCAATAAACTTTAAATAAACTAATGTCTAAATAAAAATTTTTGTTAGATTCATGCTGAAAACTCACTAACTTTTTGCATGACGATCTCAAAATAATAATTGGAAACGTATTAAGGAAGGTCACTTAATAAACATAATATATTATTATTATGTATACTGTAGCTTATTACTTTTTCCCTCTATAGATAATATGAATTAATAATAGTGATCTACTATTAGTGCACATTAAATAAATAAATATGGGTAACAATACTTGGAATTAATTCCCCTTTGGTCTCTGTTCCTTATTGAATTTGAGTGTTAACATTGAAGTAGTTGTATATTGGGTCAGATCTGTTTTGTTCAATTATACTGTATTCATTCACACAAGTTAGATTGCACTAATAAAATATTCAGACTAGGTTATACTGTCTATGGAAAACTAAATAAATATACCTATTTATACATTATTTATTACGATGAGTCACTTTGCCATTAAATTTATTTTTTTACCTTCTTTTAAGAGATTTCACCGTAACATGTTTCACCTAACATTAATGATGTAAGTTAAAGCTGTTTAATTTTTTAAAAAAAGCAATGAATCAAAATTACCCTAAACAAGGAACAACAGGTCTCAAGGCAACGTAAGAGATTTAATCATAAAATCCTTGCAGCGTTTCAGTGAACGTTTTAACGTGTTTTAATGTCGGTTGGCTAACAGGTTTACCTTGTTTGTTAAAGACCACTTTCCAGCTGTTATATCTCCCAGGAACAGGGTCACGTTCTTTTTTCTTACTGCATAAAGGCCAAGCGCTAAACCAATTCTCTTCTCACGTAATGGAACACACTATAAAAACCACGGTATTAGTTTAATTTGCCACAACTATATTGTAAAATAAAATCAATATTATTTTCTCCAATAACATACGAGAATACAAGTAAATTTTATTTATTTCTTTGGAAATGCAAACGTCTAAATCTTATTAAATTATAATCAATTTTTTTTATGAACGTTTTAGAGTTTCATCTAAAAAACTTTAAATATCCTGAAATCTAAGGATAATTTCTATAACACTAATATGAGCAATTGTGCTTTATTCAGATTAGCAACTTCACTAATCTTAAAGAATTGTAACTTTACAAAAGGTCGAAAATAATTTACTTTGTTTAAATTTCTTAAAACTTATAGAATAGATATTAAACGCACGAAAATTTATATACCTTCAGGAGATTAAAACTCCTTTTATAATTGTATTTGTAAATGTTTTACACGTCAGCGAGGTCATAAAACCTGTTTTAAATAATATTTAACATTTATATGTAACAGTGTAGAGGACGTTTTTTTAATTTCTTTGGAAAAGTCGACATGCCAAGCGGTTGGAGGCACTCTTACAATAAAATAGCGGACCTAAACTATTTCGTAATTAGCTAATTCGTAATACGTTTTTAGAGCTAAAGCATGGAAGCCCTCAGAAAAAATGTTCAACTGCAACGACATGAACTGTATTTCAATAGGTAACAGTCTTTCTACTGTAAAATCTCTAACATATACTTATATTACTTGTGCTGTATTGTTGGAATTATAGACATCCACTAACTAATATATATATCCCACGGTTTATTGAAGTTAATTATGCATGCATATATTTGCACAAAGAACACTTTCGTTTCACGTTACTCGTGAACGTGGCGTTACGCATGAGTTCGCTCGGTACCCCACTAGGAGGCGGGTTTATCGTCTCCATTTTGATTAATCAGGACCTGCTCCGTAGGGGCTATCCAGGCGTGCTAGTGAGAGGTTACTTTCTCTCTTTGTTGTTGAAAGTGCTTTACTTTTTGCGCAGGTATGGATGTATGTTTTCTCGCATGCCTTATTAAAAGTGCAATGACCAGCTTAACGAAACGAAAACAAACCGTACAACAAACATCTTAATTATATAAACTAAGAAAAGTTATTTTTAATGAAAAATCGTTTAGGAGAAAATTACAAGAAAAACATAAACTACAATAACATAGAGAAATATATATGTTAAAGACAAAAACAAAAAAATTACTTTTTCCACTTTTATTAGGGTTTTACATATGATTTAGATTTTCTAATTATTAGATCAGATTTACCCATATTATTATTGGCATACAACAAAATTTCGAAAATATCCACTTTCGTCTAGATTCTATCCCTGCTTCTAAAGACTTTCTTGATTATCTTGGAATTTATAAGTGTAGGTAATTTAAGCTCCAATGTAAAAGCTTTAAAAAAAATTTTCAAAAACAATTCATAATTATTCTTCTAGTAACTATGTTGGACTTAACACCATTAAAAATGTTCAACGCAAAACCAAACCTGTGTAAAAAGATCTGAAAACTATATGCTATAACAATACTGGTTTGATAAAATCTATAAAACTTTCTAAATTAATTATTAATGGATCCAAGTAAAACTAGTTAGTCTTCCTGCACTCATGCAATAGTATTACTTAAAGCTTATTATTGCTTTTTTTTATTGATTTTCAGAACGGTTAAAATATGATTTTTCCATTTCCAGTTCATTACTCCACTTTCATTCCTGATGACTATTTAAAAAAAGGATCTGTTAAAAATAAATAAATTAGGTCTTTTCTATGTAACAAAGCTTATAGTACAATGTAATCCTAGAAGAGTAATTATGTCAGTTTGATAAATATAGTGTATAATCATTTAGATCAATTAAATTGATCCTTTTATTAAATTCACTCTAAAAAGTTACTTACTTAAAAACAAAATTGAAGCAAACCCTTCTAGAAGAAAATTAAAAACAATTAAGTTAATTTTTAAAATATAAAGTGAGTATTATAAATGTATAAAAATAAAATTCTTAGTACAACAAAGTTTATAGAGCAACAATATTAAGCTGTTTTGTACACATATATTTAGTAAAATTGTTTTCTGGAAATTCTATAAAGTTATTTACAATTTATTACAAACCCAGAAACCCTTCATTAAATACAATGACAAATAAAAAAGATAAGTACTTATATTGGAAATCCAATATTGTAGTAAAACATTAGGTTGACTAATTTCATATAAACAAATAAAAAACCATAATAATGTAAACGTATAAAATATGTATG
>NW_025790635.1:0-5344 GCF_021130785.1 Homalodisca vitripennis
TTCGGACGGCCCAGGGCAAGCTCCAAGTGTGCTACACTACAATTAAAACGATTAGACGGTACACCGAGATAGTCGTACCAATAAAACAGAGCATGACCTGCAGAGTCACCCGTCCCCCGCTGCAACAGACAGCGCCACCGCCACTGCTACTAGTTCGGTGTCCGAACGATCCTCTTCCCAGTCGCTCGCGAGTCCGGCCCCGGTACGGTCTGTTCAGAGTCGGTCACTCCAGAGTTGTCGATAAGATGCCGTTTCAAACTCAGCAATGTGTTGATCAGCGAGCCGTCGATCAGGGCTGTGTCGATCTGCTCAAAGCCCACAACATCAATGTCACCTGCAAGTATAAACTTCCCAAGGAAGAGCTGATCAAGGAAATCCCGGTAAGGTGCTAGCCATTGACGTTGTATTTAGACCATTTTTGTTTTCAAAATTATGATGTTTTTGTACGCCGCAGCAAAAGTCTATGGTGGTTGGCTTCGCTGGGGTCCTATGCCAAATTTAAAGTCATATGATTGTTCCGGACAGTTTAAAAATTCGTTTTATTCTATGATTTTTTCGTTTGCATACATCATGATTTCCCTTAGAGGAACAAAGTCTGTCGGAGTTAATCAAAACAAAATTCAAAACTTCGTAAATATCATTAGCATAACGTCCGAACAGTTAAAGAGACAATCCTGCAGAGCATTATTAAAACCCATAACAATTCTCACGTTTACCAATCATATGCTATATTCTAGAAACCCTATTCATATTTAAAACTAATATAAATACTCTTAGAAAACTCAAATACTGCACCATTTATAACATCAGAATGCAAACCTTCCAATACCCCATAGACCCGATTAATTAACACTAATCGAGCAGGTTCCTTATCAATCAGCTCTCACAATCTACAATACATTGCTTTCCCCAAATAACACGAGGGGAGAATTCCACAATGCTTCTAAAACGTCTCTAAAATACCTATTTCATTAACCGGGCATACTATTAAGTTGATGAATACTTGAATGAATCACAGTTGTTACGAGTTCCTTTTTACTAAGATGAATTTTTAGGACTAAGCTTTGTCTATGTAACTATTTCTTGCTTGGTTTAGTTTAGTTTATTAGCTTATTTTTAAAACACTGACAATTCACATGTTTATCTTTAGCTATGCTGAAAATTACATCATGAAATTTCTTCCATTCTCATTACAACATACAGTATAAAATATACAGTATCATGAGAACCAGATTACCAAACCGGAATATTAGTTGACACACCCTTCCACGTATGTGTGGCCAACTCTAACTACTCAACCCCACCTACACCCCAAAGTTCACTTAAAAAACCAATTATAAACCTATGTGACACTTTTTTATTTTTTTTATAATTAAATAATAAAAAAAGAATGTTCGTCAACGGGCTCGAGCCGAAAATCCCATGGAATGATTAGTATCTTCATGGAACTTGACGATGCTTATATAGGAAAAGAAGCGTTACTGAAACCTTGCACAGCCCTTTAGGTCAAGTTCCGTTATTAAGATGCGGCTGTGGTAGAGCCCATACATAACATATGTTCCGCCCCCAAAGGCTTCGCTAACGCACAGCCAAATTATACAAATGCAACTTCACCGAGCGCGTAACCTGTGCAAAAGTTGGCCAGTTCCGACGCCTTTCCCCTTTTAATAGTAGCTAATCGATCCCACCTTGGTTTCACAACGTCAAACTAGAGTATCAGTAATACACAACGTAAGTTACCTAACACTGGATTCATTTTACACAACTTCAATTGAGAAAATATACACATGCCACATAGTTATTGCGATGTTAATACAGTGCCAGGTTCTTAATCCAAGCGTACTCAAATACTAAGGGTTGATATGGGATGCATAACATAGTCATATAACTTACTAATAAATACACAGACATAAAATTCGAATATGAAACCAATGTCTAGAGGGTAATAAACTGTACAAATAATATGATAATAAAATGAAACAATTTCAGCTATTAAAGGGACTGGGGACACGGAAAGATATCATATATAACAATACGAGATATTATATGAGACCAATTTTGACGAAGGGGAAGACAATCACCTATTCAATCAAAAATTTTTAATCCCAGTTCAACATTTTTTGATTTAAAACGATGTTTCAAATGCAGGAGTTCTCTATTATTTAATATAACTTAATCTATAATATAAATTAACTTAAATGGATTATCAGGAACTAGTATTTTTCATATTATGATTCTATCGCAGTAAAAAATAACATGGAACAGACGAACAAGACATGCTTTTTAAAATCAAAACAAGATTGTTTACCTCCACATTCAAGTAATATACGTTTTTGTGGACTGTACAAAACTTGTATTTAATGTAAAAAAATACTATTTCATCATAATACCATTTATTCTCATAAATTAACCGTAATGTAACGTTCACTATAGCATTAACATTCACCAAAATCAATGTACCTGATGTCCGTAACAAACAAAA
Organism: Homalodisca vitripennis; assembly: GCF_021130785.1. Classification (NCBI taxonomy): domain Eukaryota; kingdom Metazoa; phylum Arthropoda; class Insecta; order Hemiptera; family Cicadellidae; genus Homalodisca; species Homalodisca vitripennis. Next base: position 2,483 of record NW_025790635.1, read on the forward strand.
ATCCAAACTTTTCCTTTCGCCTTTTTCGAATCACAAAGGAAGTTTTCAATGCAGGTGTTCCTTATTTTTTTAATAATATCTCAAATTAACTTAATTGATTATTCAGTAACAACTATAATGTTCATATTATGATTCTATCGCAGTAAAAAAAATACAATGTACAGACCAAGAAATGCTTTTTAAAAAACAAAATAAGATTGATATCTCACATTCAAGAGTATATCCGTTTTTGTGGACTGTAAAAATTGTATTTAATGTAAAAAATATATTTCATCTCTTTATTCTCACAATTAACCGTAACGTTGCGTTACATATAGCATTAAATTCACCAACATCAATTGTACTGGTGTCCGTCAAACCAAAATCAAACTTTTCTGTGCAACATTTTCGGAAATAAAAGAGTTTTAATGCAGGAGTTCCTATTTTTTGATAATGTCTATAACTTAATTTAATTGATTTACAGGCTAACTATAATTTTTCTATTATGCTTCTTCGCAGTAAAAAAACAAAGTAGAGACAAGAAAGCTTAAAAAACCAAAAAAGATTGCATACCTCCACATTCACTTACTATACGTTTTGAGGGACTATAAAAAATATGTATTTAATGTTAAAAACACATTTCTTCATCCTCTTTATTCTCAAGAATTTATATTTTAAACTGAAAAAAAAAATATATTTTTTCGAGATTTTACCGTATATCTAACACTGTCGACCACTTTTTGGTGTAACCACCTCAAGGGATCAATTGTCTAAAGTAATTTTTTTAGGCAATTTCTTTCAAAGAACACTTTCTAATTAATTATTATAAATGCGATAGAGCCTTTGTTTGTATGGGCTTTCACGTATAAACAATTCAATCGACTAAATTTGACGTGGACATTCTTAGGGTCCCTAGGGTGAACATAGGGATCTTCTTATTTCGTACATCCTTCCAGGCTACGCCCCACTGGTCTTTAAAATAGCAAAAACTCCGATCTTGGTCTCCAAAGTTGTGTAATGCGAATTCAAAGAGCCAGTTAAATGTAATTCAACTAACTGTCATGTGTAACATTCTATTCTGCAAGCACGCCCACGTGTTTAAATTTTACCCCCACTATTCAATTTGTTTACATCACATAGAGTGAAAACCTCCAACCCAGCAGCAACCCATTATTATTTCAACATTTTTGGGCAAAACCAATTTTTATTTATTCTGCGGATCCCCCCGCCCGCAATCCCCGCGACAGTACCTGCACTTTTTTGCAACATAATCGTCGAGGTACATCCATTTCCCTTCCCTTCCATTTTTCGTGTGTGGAGGTTACATATCTTTCTCACTGAAGAGGTATAACGTACTGATTCGGTATATAAATACTTAAATAATTCCTAGAGAACACCGGCGGAAAAAGTATGATATTCCAGACACCATGGACTGGGAGGCTAAGAACTTTAATGTATTCTTTTATTATCTTGGCATATGCATGGTAAAGTGATAAAGAAGTATTGAAATATATCGTATAAATATTACTGGCGTTGGTTTTTTTAGTATTTACTTTTCAATAACCAAAAATCGTATAATCATGCAAATTCGACACAACGAACCTGTTTTGAATCCTACCTCATTTACAAAAATTATAAAAAATATCACATCCAGACTAATTTAAATTGTTTTCTCGGGGCTAGACACGACAGAAAAAATTCGCAAAAACTAGAAGAGCCCAGCCTCGCTCCACGAAGTATGACTACATTTTTCTTATACAATATCATAGGGCTCTACCATATTAGGTCCTACAAGTGCTTTCACTAACAAACATACGGTAGGCTATTTCTATTGTGTTATAAATTTATGACCATAATATTTGCTAATTAATACAAAGTCAGTGAGACACAACATTGGATGTTCGAGTGAAACGCCGCTACGCATAGAATCTGGACGATCAGTCAGCAATGGCCGGCTCATGTCTTCCCCATGTGTGCCTACCACACCGCCATTTTGATTGGATAAAAACCTATTAAGATTCGCGGTTTGTGGCATTCACACACTCATAACTTGTCCAAAAGTGAGCTCTTTCAAATGAGCAGGTATCATTCGACATGCTTAATACGATTTCTAGTTATTCCTCTGTGGGGTCCCCCCATGGTTGGCAGGTATGGTAATATACAAGGACACACAAGTTTAATAGCACTATGACACTGTGCAAAGTTTAAGATGTTATTCTACGTGGTTGTTTAAAATTTCATAAGACGTAAACCCATACTTGGGTTAGCCATACACTGTATATGTGTTAATGTATTGCAACTAATGGAAATACAGTTAGATCGGCAAGAGGACAAACTAGGGAAAATAACAAAAGGAGGAGCCATAGATATCCACAATACTTATTCTTGTGGCAATTCAAACGAATTCCATTTTGGGGTTTTTTTATTTTTTTTTTTTGGGTGGGGGTGGGAGGAGGACAGCATGCTTCCGCGCCGCCGCCAAGTAGCTCTGAAGGTACTTTAATTGCACTCGATGAATTTCATAGGTTGCCTCGACAAACTCTATAGCCTAAGCAATAGTAAAAACGCCCACACTTGCGTTATCCAAGTAGCATAAACAATCGGTACCTTTCTATAACATCGACAGAGAAATCACCCCTCAGTAATAAAAACTTCATTATCATGCGCTAGTCTTGTGGAGGTCGAAGTGGCTAGGTATCCAACAGTGTTACAAATATTAAATGAATTTTTTTCAAACAAACATTTCTTTGCTTGACACAAAATCAATTTACAACTTTAATTGCATTTCCAAGCAACTTTCAGCAACACGTCAATACATTTTACGTCAGCGTCAACCATAATCAAGACTAACTAGTCGCTTTAAGCTTCTTTATGTAATTGACT
>NW_025790636.1:0-5175 GCF_021130785.1 Homalodisca vitripennis
TTGAACAAACAAAAACAACCATTCTGATTTGAAAATTAAAAGTCTATTTATCTTTGAATAATGAATACTTATTTAACTGTGAAAACAATAGTTGCCTTCTTACTCAAAGAGCTTGGGAAAATCATTCAGCATATTGAACTGAACGTAGAGAGATAGGTATTTTCAAATAACATCAAAATAACATCTAAATGTTCGACTGCTCTTACTTATTGTGGAAAAGAAAAGAGTAAGGACAAGTTATACATTGTCAAACATATGTTTTACTTAGAGAGCTGCCTCAGATTGTTTACTTACAATGAAGCTGAAAGTACTCTACGATTTTATGTTACATGATAACAATCATTTTGCTAGTTATAAATTTAATTATTATGTACACTGTATGCAGTTAAAACATTTTGTTTTTTATAAGTAAATGTTGAAATTACCAGCTGTAGTTTTTACCACTAACAATAATTATTATTTTCAACTACTATGGATTCATGTAGGTTCTAAGACAACGTTATAAGTTTATAAAGCCTTAAGAGTATATTAAACCTTTTTCCCCAATTTATATTCTGTCAAAGAATAAAAGCTTGATTTGCAATGTTTGTAACTCGTAAAAAATTTTATTCTGTAGTTTTTTTTACCAGTTGAGTGTTGTTACACTAGTAAAATTACCAGACAATAAATGTGTTATATGGTCTTAGCGTGACAATGAAACTATCAAAACAAGTAAATATCAGTTTAGGCCTAAAACACAAAAACACAATGACATCTTTAGACTGAAAACTGATGTGTAAATTTTTGGTTTAACGTTAATGTTTCTATTATGTTACTGGCTGTATAATAACTTGTAAGTTGTTGTAGGACTAAACTAAAGGGAAATGTATCAATAGTCATAGTCAAACCACTTTATTCCCATATGGTCACTATAATAAAATAAAAATACTAATATTAATTTAAATATATAAATAGAAATTGGTACCATTAGTTCATCCTAAATAATATCTTACTTCTTAACCAATTTATCTTCAATATATTTTTTTAAATTAATTAATTGGTTTCCATATGAAATAGAAGTCCTCAACAGAATATAAGGCAACTTAGTTAAATAATCCATACCGTCTTTTTAAAACCTTAAAAGATCTATTTCAATTATAAATTTGTTGGAAAATTATGTAAATATCTCACACCAATATTATTTCTTTTCTTTGTTTATAAAATTCAGAAGATTGTGTTGATGGATATTGTATGTCTATTAAAACGATGTGTTATAATGTTATGTTTATTTATAGTTTTTTAGTTATAAGATCAAAAAATTGATTTACATAAAATTATTGATTTCTAATATATGTAAACCATATTACTGTCAGAATTCCAAGTTCATCAAAAAAATTATCTTTAACAGGATCTGTATATCTTAAATGTTTCATGACTCTTCAAAATATTTTTTAGGACCTATAAAACTGTCTAAATTGCTTTCTCATTGTTGATCCATAAATGCTTATTCCGTAAGCTTAAATGTGGGGTGAATATAAAATGAGATATATATTCATTTAAGTGTATTAAAAATTACTAATTTTTGATATTTGTCACAATGCATATACACCATACCAGTATGGTAATAAAACATTGAAATAAAACCACTTTCAGAAAATTATTTATTAGTGCTCTTGACAATGTGGTGAAATAATAGATTGTAGGACTCGTAGCGTCCACGACTAAGTTTGAACGAGGGTGGCTGACGCCACTTTTCTGGATGGTAGGACAGTTAGTCCACACCGTACACCTGTGGGACTAACTGTCACTACTTTTCAAAACTGACCTGGCCGTGCATTAGTCTTTCTACCTGCACTTATTCTTTATTTTTGGTCTAGTGGATGCTTCCACTACATTTCGCACAGCGTACTGCTAAAGCAGCAAATATTAACAACAGTTTTACTCAAGCTATCACAGATGAAAGTGGCATTACTAATTGGAATTATATGTTAAACGAAAATTCCAATATAGCATTTTTATTACTATCTGATTAATTTGGCATTGTCTTAACATGATTCATAAACATCTACAGTACTTTTGTATCAGTATATTCCCCTTATTATTGGACCATCTTTTGTGTTAGATACTGTATATACCAGTAGACACTATAATGGTTAGACATTCTTAAGTTAGATATGGCGTAAACTAACCTGACTTTATTTTATGTATATAATTTCGTTTCATTCTTTTTGCAGCTGTCTTATGTAGTGTACTGAAAATTATTTTGCAGATATAGAGTTTAGATCTCGAACACATCCATTCAAGTGCCTTGCAGTGTGCAGTACGCCGATCCCTTATCATCCCACTCGGGTCAAAAGAAACCCGTGCAGTCGGGACAGTGGGTCCCAGGCCGGACCGTGACCTACTGTCAACCCCTTAAGATAGTAGGTAAGAAATGCTTCAGGCAACCAGTTTTATGACGTGGACCTACAGTCCGTTTACCGAAATAATATTACTTAATTCAGTGTCCACCATGCAGAAGCCTTGCCAGCAGGGTGACTTTGGAATCTTGTGTAATAATAATGTGTTTAAGGTACTCATGCTTCTAATTACATTTTATTTTACAATTACTTTCTGGTATATTTCAAAATTACCTTCCATATGTGACAATATTATTACAAGCTTTAATAGGTTCTTAATTTATAATGTAAAATACACTGTGTAACATAAGTTTTAGAGAAAAAATTTTCAGTATATAATACGAAAATTTAACTGATCTCAAGCAGAGACCTACATAGAATCAGCTGATATGATTAGTAACTTCCAATCAAACTCGAAAACATTTAATATTTGCTAATTATTATACTTTTCACATGATTCGCAATGTTTTTTTCATTACTTTGTTTTCACTGATAATGAAACGAAACTACATAGAAGTAAGGGATTTGACTGTGACATACTAAAAGGCCTTAGTATTACACACTTTGTTATTTCAGTAAAAGGTCTTTGACTTTACACTTGACAGTTTTTATTGCATTTCAGAGAAAGTTTGGTGTTTGTATAGTTGTTGCAACAGTCTCTGATAATTACTGGGTGATATGATGTGTGGTGTGGTAAATGTTTTGTAAGTCTGTTCTATTGGTTACTACCTACTCTCTGTAATTGAATAGTGGATTTTACTCTAGTGTCCATTAACCCCTTAATGCTTTTCTATGTGTACCTTAAACTATTGTTGAATTCTTTTGTTGCTGTTTTTTACAGAGATAGGTTCTAGAGTTATAGATATATTTACCTTTTAGGAAAAAAAAGAAGGTTATTCTTTTTGAGGTCTTAAAATTTTGGTTTTTTTTTACTATTTTGGGGCCATTGTTCACTATCTATGTCCGTGTCATCATCACGTAAACAACGCCAATCGTCTATTTGTGCATTGGATTTTTGCATGGCACAATAAACATTTGAAATAATAACACAAAATATTCCAAAAAACCTGGTTGACATTGCTAATAACAAACATGTGGTAGCTATCTGTAATTTGCAATTACAGTGAACTTTACAAGGTGCAAACTCCTTAACGGTAGACTCAGGAAGTGCTGATATTTAATAAAAAAAAACCAAAATTACTTGCCCAAAATGTGCCAATAAGAATTGTCATAGAAATGTTTTCTTGTGCAATATTCTTGCAGAAAACAGAAAAAAGAGGATTCAATATAAAAATGTGTCTAATGTCAGTAGCCACACTTTTTCGTCATCGCTGCAGGATGTACGATTATATTATATCACGTTAAAATAAAATATGTTCCTATTTCATTGCGCTCTCCATACAAACAGACTGATTAAATGTCCCAAGGTTTTAATTACATTTAATGACTATTTAATGTTTATCCAATACTAGGCTAATATTTTTTGAGCATTTATAAGTTTTAAATTTTCGATCAAATTAATATCATGCTTTTAATAAAAAATCAAATTTCTGCTCATGAATGTGCTATTATTTTTTCACACAAATCCTATTGTATCCCCTAATTTGGACAATTTAGGAAGATTTTAATAATGAGTTTTATATAATGTTGACTTAACGTCCGTTACGATTAATGTTTGCAATACTGTATTTCCATTGCAGTTCTTTAGCAATAATGATGGCAATGTTTTTAGTACAGCATTCCAACGTGTCATATATGTTAGACAGCGTTTCTGCAGATTTCTCGGTGTACTTTGATATCAGTCCAATGTAATACATCAACAGTAAGTAAAACAGAGCTTTAATTTGGAAAGGTATAACAGGATTTCAGACATTTGCCGTCATAACAAATTATAAAAGGTGTTACAATGATTTTGCCATCGTTTACAGGCTATAAAAGGTATAACACCAGTGTTTTTTTATTTTATAACCTATAACGATGAGCAAATGTCCGAAATCCTGTTAGCCTTTCAAACCTTCCATCGTCAATAACAAACTTTAAACAAAGAAAGTTTACTTGGTTTCTCCAGCAGCGCCTGAGTCGAAGATGTATGTTATGCCCGGCAGACACCATATGTTTGTCGCGACAGTCACTCTCGGGAACAGCATGATCACACTGAGCCTCCTCCTCGCACTCGTCTAGGCCCAATCCGGTCCGGCACTACACTGACATGGAATGTTACCTGTTAGGGTTTATCTTAACAGGAATTAGCCATTTGATTACCCCAAAATTGAAAAATCTAACAATAATGGTCAAATTTATTGCCAGGATAATATAAAACAAATTGTATAGCGTCGCATTAAGATTGTACATAGAATAAAATAAACAATATAACATAACAAAACTAAGACATTTCAAAAACCCATTGAAATATCAGGAAACCCACTGCAGACCAATTTATCATTTACATCCAGGTGTGTCTGGCATTTCAAATGCGTTTTGGAATTACTAGTTTCTAAGACAGAAACAAAACGTAGATTTGGATAAGCCACTTCATTGCTCAATAGTCAAGTGGTTTGATACTTCTACTTCACTTATAATGGGTACTAAATATTTAAAACTCATATTTCCAAAGTTATATGAATGATATAATATGAATAAAAAAAATATGTTTTAGGTTATTTAAAAACAATAAATAGAAAACAATACTAAAATATAAACAATAAACAACAGTAACTCCAAACCATACCTTTGAGGCATTTAGACAAGTTGTGTTTTGAGGGAATGAAGCCCGCCTTACAAACACATACACCATCTA
>NW_025790637.1:0-4988 GCF_021130785.1 Homalodisca vitripennis
AACCACAGTTTTTTCTGGTGTGCTAAACAAAGACCCTTTTAAGGGAAAGGGTTGACTGCCTGACTTAATGCATCGGGGTCCAATTCAAACTCCAACATCCACCGATCCACGACCTGTTGCAGGCAACACCAGTGCATAACTATATAGCAGATTGAGGCCCAACTTCAAAGATTGGAAACAGTTTTGTGAAGTTGTTGACTTTCTAGGGCGAGCGGTGCTCCAGACAAAAATCGCGGACATTAAATTTTTATTTCCGCATCTTGTTTTAGCCAGCCGTGACGATCACCATTGGCTAGACCCTCTGGTCAGTCGTAGGTGGTTATAACGGTGAAGACGTATTGTCCCTGTATTCCTATTTCGTTTTAATGATTAGTGTTTTGTATAGTTTTTTATTGTGCATGTTTATAGAGTTAGTGAAGATGACAAACAACATGTAGGTTGTGATTTCCTGACCTAGGCGTGCCAGCAACGCTTTGGTAAGATTCTGTTTATTTTAACCTAGTTTGTAATTATGTAATAGGTTAGTTCTTTACCTGAAGACGAGATCAGATTGCAGATCTTGAAACTGTAGAGTTACTGAATTCTTTGTTCACTGAACTATGGCAAAATGTCCGGAAAAATCCTGTTTCCATCACAATCCTTCCATCGTCAAAAATAACCTTCAAACAAAGAGGAAATTCAAGTTGATGAACAATTATTTTTGGCTTCAATTTATAGTATCCAGATAATTTATTATCTACAGCCGTACGGCTGCTCTAGTATTATATATTTGAAGTCATTAGTTTTTAATGTTTTGTTTTCTGTTTATTATCCTTTAATTCATACCAAATATTCACTATTTAAAAATTTTCATCTGTCATTGTTGATTATTGGTTAAATTCTTGTACATGTTTATACCCTACCATAATATATTTTTTATATATTTACTTCTCCTAATCGCTTGTGTTCAAACTTTAATAATGGAGATTTCCGTTGGAATCTAAAATAAAGAATGATAAATGATTAGTATCCAAAATTAAATGCATAGTGAATATTTTTTACTTTTAATTTCCCACCAAAATTATTACTGTATTGGACATCTCAATAATATATTGGACCTTGTTTGTAAACGAGACAAAAACAAAACAGCTATTCTTTGGAAGACCCAAAGAACACTGTAGGAGGACTGAGCCCTGAACTGGAGGAACTCAGCATCTTCAAAGTATCTAAGAGTGACAATAGATGACTCTCTGACGTGGACACATGCCACATGACAACCTCTGTAAAAGGCTTTAGCGCAGGACTGTACGTGAAATCCGCAGATTGAAACATATCAGCCGACCTAAGAACAGCTAAAGACTGCATACTATGCTCTCTACGAATCACATCTTCGTTACGGTATTGCAGTCTGGGGAGGGTACCACACCAGGCAACCTGCAACGGGTCCCTAATACACCAAAAGAGAGCAATTCGGATCCTTGCAAGCCTACGCACAAGGAGAATCATGCAGGCAAGCCTTTCTTGTTATCCCTGGCTACCGTACTGTCAGCCTATTTTTGTAGGAAAACCAAACAGAGAGGAGGAACTTTGATCTTCATAAAGGAACACAATAAGTCTGTGATCTACGACAGACTTCCATCAGTGGTTGAAGAGCTTCAATTCGAGATGCGCGGCAGCAGTTTCTCCTTTGTGATTTCATAAACAGTGGTTGTGTCATTCTAACCGTCCACCACAAGGTACCACCTATGCTTTCCTAGATAAGCTACATGATGTTTTTTCATTCCCAGTCTCTATGGTGGGAACTTTCAATCTTATTCTGGCTGGGGACTTCAACATAGATTTTATGTCTAACACTAGTGAAACATCTACAACTTCAAAACTTGATAAACAGTTTTAATCTAACTCCAGCAGTAGTTGTGAATACAAGACACTAACGCCACTTCTGATGGGGGCTGTACATGTAGCGACAACATGATAACCTCATTGCATCGCAGACAGATGGACAGCGACTAGTAGTACATATTGGTGTACTCCGATCACAAATGCAATAGTTTTTAAGGCATGTATCGATAATTGAAAATACAATCTAACCGACCTTTCAAGCCTGTCGGTCAATTCAAGCATACTAAACTGTGAAAACAAAAATATATTTTTGTTTTACCCATAAAGAAAATAAGTTGGCTTGGATGTAGATAGTAAATGGTAGTGATTGTAAATCATAAGTTTCAATTGTGTTCCTTTGAAATTCTCTCATGTGGGCTGTAAATAGTTCCTTCCCATTTAGGACTAAGTTTGGTGGTAGCACAACTGGGAGAAAAATGCAAAAGTAGCAATTGGTATCATGAGGGTCTTGTTTGCTATTAAAAGGGATTATAGATATAGGCTGCATTTTTTGTTAAAGAATAGTATACGATCTTGATGGCAAGATTTACAATAGTTATAAGTTCAGTTAAAAAGCTCTAATCAAGATGAAATTCAAAAAAGGCAAAATTATCTGCAAATTGTGATAATGTTAAAATGCATCCTTGAATAAAAACCCAAAGGGTGATTGGTCAATTATCAATGCTGTACGAAGGTAAAAAGTAAACTCTCCCCCGCCAGTTTCTTTGACAGCAGATAAATTTAATAAATTTTTGTGGATTGTGTAAATGACATTAGAACCCAAAGGGGCCTTGTAGTATAGAAGACCATATCTTTTATTAAATATGTAAATGTGATTGTAATAGATTTGTAAATAGTTTTAATATTAAAGTTTTACTGTAGAAAAAAGTTTTTTAAAACCCTAAAGAAATAAGGAAAGCGATGCTGGGGTCTATGGGCTAAATGCTGCCATTCTAAAAATTGCTTCTGTTTTTATTTTTGAAGTCCCCACTTCTATTCAAATTTAAGTATCACTCAAGGTGTTTTTCCTGAATTGAAGGGTTTGTAAGGTAATACCCATACCAAAAGAGGGCAAAAAAGTTATGTGACAATTTTAGACCATATCTATTGTGCCCACATGTCAAAAGTCCCTTTGGGGCGACTTTTACATGGTCAGCTTGTGCACTTTTTGGAAAAACAATGATTATTGTCAAAAAGTCAGTTTTGGGTTTAGACCAAAGAAAGGGACTGTTTTAAGCTGTTCAACAAGTAATTATCAACTCCTATGAAGGTATTGAGAACCATAATAGTGTAGTTCGGAAACCTATGATAGTCCAAGGCCTTTGACACTGGGGACCACAACATCTTGGTAAATAAGTTACCTTATTACTTTTTCAGAAATTTCTGTTGTAAGCCTGTTAAAATATATTTAAAAAATAGACGCAAACCGTGTTCCTAAAGGGAAACTTTTCTAGCAACTGTATGTACGCCTGGAGTTCCAAAAGGGTTTCCCTTTTGGGGGGCCCAATGTTTTTTGTCCTGTATATCAACGCCCTTCCATACAATTTGCAAAGTAAAAGTATAAAGACCTTTTTGTTTGCAGATGATTTGGGGAAATGTGTATACAAGATAAGTTGTAGTAATACCAATGCCATTTTAACAGACAGTTCTGAGCCCATCCTCGATTGGTGTAGTGCCAAAAATTAAGCTAAACTCTCAAAAAAACAAGATCTCACTTTAAGTCTTTCAAAAAAGGGGGCTGTGACCCTCCCCAAAGTTTCTTGGCATATTTTGCAGAGTGATTTAAAATGGCAACTCATATCGATTATGTGGCAACAAAGATTTCAAAAGGCTTTTTTGATAAGATCTTTAAGAAATAAAGTAATCGGGACATCCTGCTTAGTGTGTATTATGCCTTTGACAAAAGTCAGCTAAACTAGGAATTTACCCTTTGGGGGGGAAACTTGGTATTGTGATAATTGTTTGTTTTGCAAAAAAAAACATTAGGCTTATTTGCAGTTTGCCAATTTGACCACTGTAGACCATATTTTAAAAAATTTAGGCATTTTTTCCCTCCCATCAATTTTGTTTTTTTACACAAAGTACTTAAAGAAAACCTCTATGGCTTTCAACATATAACTGATATTCATGGCTATGAAAAAAGGAAAAGGCATAATATTGTTACAAAAAAATATAATTACTCTAGGGGCCCCAAAACGCTTTATATATCAAGGCATTAAATTATTTAATGCTTACCTAGTGACGTCAAAGGGAGTCCCTAAAAAAGGTTTAAAAATTTCTATTAAGTTATGGTTGATGAAAAAATGCTTGTATAGTGTAAGTGAGTACTTTGATGTATAGGGTAACTTTCAACCTGGTTTCGGTCTCTGGCATCTCTGTATTTTATAAATTTTTAGTTAATTTTAAACCTAGACGTTTTGTAATTTTAAATTAGGCCTAGTTTTATTTAACAAAATATTTACCATTTTTACAATGTCTTACAAAAAGACCAAAGACTTTAATCTTTAATATAGTAAATAAAAAAAAGTTTTTAAGGGTTTTATGTATTTTAAAAAAGTATTTGTATTTTAAAAATTATCGTTATGTGGATTTTTGTTATCCTTTAACTGTTGACGTTGTTAAACTTTGTGTTCTGACAATAAAGATTGATTTATTTATTGATTGATTTCAAGAATGAAGATTCTCACTGTGGTCAACCATACATCCTAGAAACTGTGACCTACGTACACCGAAATCACCCCAGAAGTGATGACGGAGCACAGCAACTGACTACAACCTCGGCATGCTGCAAACTACCATTTCCAGTCACCGCCTAGCGCCCACGGAGAAGAACCCAAAGTATGTCGGAGCAAAGCTGTGGAACGCCCCCCCACTAGAACTGAAGGGAAGACCGCTGCAGTTTGGACACAAAATAAAACTTGGGGTTCAAAACCCTCCATTTTTCACGATAAATGAATTTTAAATTGTGTATTTTCTAAGAATAGTTCAATAAAAAATTTAAATAAATTTAAATATAGTTTAGAAAAAAACTATACGGTAGTACTATAATTGTTTTTCACTTTCAATATTTAAGAAATACAAACTGATCAAGAACTATAAATTTTTTTAATAAGGGGGGAGACTACTGA
>NW_025790638.1:0-5405 GCF_021130785.1 Homalodisca vitripennis
TTTTTGTTTTGCTTGAAAACCTAAATTAAATTACATGCGCTATAATGAAAAATTTAATTTACTCTTTGTGTATAAACCAGAAATATTTCTTTTTGTGAACGCTAATTACAAGGTACCCTATAATCATTAAACCTTACGAACAAATAAAGAATTAATGTTTTAAAATGTCCAAGTACTCCACACAAAGGGTTGGTTTAATTAGTTTCTTTAATTATATTGGATTAATATAAACTTTAAATAAATGAATTCAAATATTTCATAGTTTAAATAGAACCACTTAAGAATGCACATTCATGAATTCTAAAAATTGAACATATCATATTTTTTTTACTCTGCAAACTTTTTAATACAAAAGCACTTTTGCTGATTAGGGATTCATCCATGAATTTATTTATATCAAGCACTTTATTTGTATACAAATATAGCATAGCAAAAAAATAGTTTTTAGTAAATGAACTTACCCTTTTATGATTAACTAACAATAAATAGTTAGTTTTGGTTTTAGATTATAACATGCGTGTCATTAACTGCTTTAGTAAACAACAACTTTTGACCTCAAACTTATTATTAGTACTTTATATTGTTAGATGTCTGGAATCAAATAATGATTAAAATTTGAGGACCATACCCTATTATTAGATAATTAGTTGATGTGTGGTCTTGTTTAGTTGGAATTACAATTGACAATATAGTAATTTTCAAAGCAGATGAATTTGAAAACGGCAAAAAAAATAAATTGATGATTACATCAAGTGGATCATTTTGGTCATCGATTTCTGATTATTACAATTATTATTTATGTTCCCCTCAAAATTGTACCTATATTTTTCACAAAAATTATTCCAATAACTTGATAATCCTCAAAATACTAGTATACGGTTTAAAATATATCTATGCAATAGGCCTGTAGATGTCAGTTTTTTTATTATGTTTATACTCCTTTTTTTTGCAATTTCACCACTGATTTTCTTTCAATTCCTAACTTAACTTACAGTTCCTAGGGCCTGTTTTATTCAATTTATGAAAGTAAAAAATCATAAGAAACAATTGAATTCTCGCCATTTGGATATACAAGAAGCATTTTTAGGAGAGACCTTGTTTAACATAGTGATCCTGAAATCCGGGTGAAATCTTTCGCTAGGTTAAACTCGCTAACAAAAGTATTTCCAATTTCCAGACAACCATGTTTATATAAACTTTTTTTCATTATTTTCAGACATGTAGAAATGAGCTCCCACAGTTTCTCCATGTCTTTGTGAACCACACCCTGTATAAAAATAGTATGTCATTTTGTTACTAAACACAAAAAAAACATACGTGTTCAACACAAGATTGGATAAGACATAACCTCTGCGGAATATATATAAATTAGCAGATTAAAAAGAATAAAACAACATTTATTTTTTTAGCTCTGCCTGCAATGGAGGGAAAAGTTTCTATGGTGCACTCTCCCTTATTCAACTCATGATTCCTTTGATGAAAAGGACAAATAATCCAGTCATTTAAGGTTTTAATCTGCGGAAAAATTATTATTGTAGTCTGAATTTTTGGAATACCACCTTCCTATTATAGGTCGTATTTATCCTCTCAAGATGTGAAATAATCAACATCGATATCGTGCTGGTTAAAAAAGTTATAGGAGGTCAAAAGGTCACGAAAATCAGTTTTTTCAGCGAAATATCTCGCGACTTATGGTTTGGGAAGTCAGAAAGGTCCCCCATTATAATAACAAATTATTCACCTCATCGACGATTATCTACATAAACATGTCCGCCTTACATTTTTCTGTAAAGTCAAACCGTTATTTCTGGCGTAGAGCACATGAGAAAAGCGACTACATTATGATGATGCACAACTCGTGTTCCTTCCGCAACTACCTTTGAGGTAGGAATACAAGGTGCATTTTTTTTACATGGTTTCCCCCCCGTAGGCATAATCCAGTGGATCTGTAATATAAAGCTTTTGTTTTATTTATGGAGTTCGAAATAATCTATTTATTTGTACAATTGAAAAATAGGGGGGAGAATATTTTTGTATATAATTTTCTTTTTATACAAAAATAAAATAAAATATTATTTACCACCGTTGCGTGCCACGGCGACGATACATCGTCGCCAAAACCCTTGCGAAAAGAGCCACGGCGACGATGGCTCTGACGCCGACTTACTTTGCGGAAAAGTGGCCTAGCGACGATCCTTCGTCGCCGTCTGTTTATCGTAATTTTTAACGCTTTATTTTTCATGAATTCTTTTCACAACCAATATTGTTTTTATTTGTTAACTATCCTGCAATAGATAAATAATAGTTCACATAGTAACTTATATTAGTGAAGAAAAAAAAAAACATCAGAATAATAGAAGCAACAACAGCTGGCGGTGATCAACCGGGCGCGTAACATCGTTGACGCGTAAAACAACTCGCTATTATAGTATGCGTAAATATCTAAAAATAATACGTTCGCCCTCAAATGGTTGTGTTTAACATCGTTTTTGAGGTTAGGATCTTTAAAATGATTTTGTTAAATTGATATCTCCCGTGCGTGCCGTGCATGCGTGCGCAGTGCGGGCTTGCGTGCGCGCGCCCGGCTGTGTGTGTGTGTGTGTACATATGTTTTTGGGAAAATATGGAAGACCATATTTTATATATACTTTAGAACCAAAGGATAAATGTAAGTAAGGCATTAATTAATTTTTGTTTTAGTGTTGTGTTAGCCAGGTACTGAAAAATGATTTTTTTCCATATGTATATAATTTCAAGCATTGTTATGTAACTATAGTTATTATCATAAAAAAGTTTTAACCATTATTTTTTTTCACATTAACAATGTTAAAAAAGAATATTAAAAAAAATTCTTCCCATAGTAAAATTGTTTCTTATTAATTTGTCAAAGAAAATAAAAACTAAAAAATAAAAATTGCTTTATACATTTTTTGGTTTTTGACATGCCGAAAACTAATATTATTTTATGTTGTTTCATTTGTTTTGTAACATTTTATTGTAATACCATTTTTTACAAATATTTTGATACCTGTATCAATAAAAAATATAATGAAAAAATAAAAAAAATATATTGGTTTTTTTGTTCCGGATGCCCGGAAATACTTCTTATTGTCCCTGGCATTTTTTCGCATATGACTTGCAATATAGTTGCTAGTGCATTTCTTTTTGTACTAAAATTTTATGCCTTGTTGCATTCAAAGTGTTAAATCAACATCTTCAATTAATTTTCCTTCTTTGGACTCTGCGTTTTTAAGCATGACTTGAACCACGACAATGTCCACAAGCTTTAGAACAGCTCAATCCAAGTTTTTTACATCCACATTTGCCACCACAAACCTTTTTGTACAATTCAAAAAATGGAGTTGTGTTTAGTAGATCCATCCGGGAGGCGTGCTGATTGCCTATATAAAGTTTTGTTATTGGCCTGTAGATAGTTATTATTTTTTCAACTCCCAACCCTACTGTTTCTGGATCAATTTCCTTTTCTTCTAGCCAGGTTTTGGTATTTGATAATAGAACTCGTATAAAATATGCTGTTGAGCTTCTGACAAGAAGTGGGGTGGTAATATATTGAATATTTCACAAGCAGTGGCCTGTGTCTTGTTACTTTAACAAAGGCTGCATTATCTGTAATTGTCAATTGAAATTTTCTGATTTGAATTGGAGCACCGTACATTGCTAGTACATTCCATATCTATCACTCCACCCGCCTCTGCAGCTTTTAAAAAACTGTGTCTTGTAAATATGAGAGTTCTTACTTCTTTTTATAGCGGCATCTGCATTTTTTCTTTCTGCTTTCAATTTCTTTCACTTGCTTCTTCTCCACAAAACAAACATAATTTTTTTGAAAATAGATAAAAAAATTTGTTCTTTTTTTTGCTGGTTGGCGCGGGAAGATGTTGATTTGTACTCGGCTCTTTCTTGGCGTTGTTTTTGAAAGGCCCGCAATACTTCAAATTGCCGGTTTCATATAATTTTTACGACAATTAAATGTGAACATTTTATACAATAATGATCACCAGTATTCAAATATTCAACACTAGGTGTTACCGAGGGGGGCACCTTCTACGCGTGAGGCGTCCGAGCATTCCTTTAATGTTTGTTAGAGACCAACTTCTAACTTCTAACTACACTCATCACTAGCACAAGATAACAATTTCATTACATATGGAAACATTATTTCACTCATTTATGAAACACTGTTCAAGAGCACAAAACCTGAAACGAAAATAACGTCTTCCAAGAACACTTCATACAATTTTTTCAAACTGAAGCTAACACACTAGTCCGACAGGCCAGTAGCATGTATAAGAGGACAAGGTATAAAGTGGTCACAGAAGAGATACTAACTCGACAAAAAACTTTTCTGATTTTCTTAACCTTCGAGCATTATAACTTTTTTAGCCGGCACGATATCAATGTTGATTTTTCACATCTTTCATTAAAACGCATAATAATGAAGGTGTATTAAACCAAAAGTTCAGCTCAATAGGAATTTTTCTGCAGATTGTGAGTTTAAAAAACCCTAAAATGAACTGGACTACAATAGCTAATAATGAGGGTTGCAGTTACATATGATTCTATATATGTTGGTCTATATTGGTCTCTTTATCCTAGAGAAGTGCCCGAGATGGATCCAGATCTCTGGCGAGAAAAGATGTAATAAATTACTTTAACAGCATATGCGTCTCCATATGGAAGTGATTATGTGATTCACAGAAAAGTAAAATATTACTTACAAAACCTATTTACTAATTTACTTGCGCAAAAAACGCATATGGGGCAAATGAGAACTAACTCCATACATTAACAGAGATTATTGTTTTATAGTTATTAGGCAGGATTATAGCAGTTGGGAGACTCTTTATCACGCAAACATTTCACCAGATTACTTCTGTAGTTCTTAGCATATACCAAAATAACACATTATAATATACCTAAGTTGATGGGGTATGGTAGGGAACTTAAGCCGAGTTCTGTTTGCATCCAGGCAGTCTTTCAAGAACAGCATCATTGATTGGACTGACTTTGGGCAAGACTGAAGTTTTGTGCATATGGAGTAATATCTAACATCTCTATAAGCCCCAACCACGAGTCTGTGATTTCTGCTTCACCTTTCTTCACCACAACGCTGCCATAAACATAAAAAAATCAACCAAGTCATATAACTGAAAAATGATAACCCTGCAATAATAATAGTACCCATAAATATCAAGCTTAACATCATTCACTACTATTGAAAAACATTGAAACTCGTTTGTTTGTACGGCAGCATGTAAGGGCAAGTTCGGAATGTCATTTATTGGAGACATTATCAGTGAATGTGTTATTCCCTTTTACTGACAAGCCTGTACAGTAGCCTAAACACATCACTCATTAAAAAAAACAAATATATATATATATAT